>NW_024100734.1:0-240481 GCF_016161935.1 Mauremys reevesii
CCCCACAGCCCTGACCCTCAGCTCCAGCCCAGCCCCCTCTGGCCGGGCAAACCCATGACCTCCCCACTGCTCCTGACCCCAGCTCCGAGCCCAGCCCCTCTGAGCCAAGCACCCCTGACCTCTCCCCCACAGCCCTGACTCCCAGCTCTGAGCCCAGCCCCTCTGAGCCAGGCACCCTCGGACCATCCCCACAGCTCCTGACCCCAGCTCCGAGCCCAGCCTCTTCTGAGCCGGGAACCCCTGACCTCATCCCCACAGCCCTGACCCCCAGCTCTGAGCCCAGCCCTCTGAGCCGGCAAACCCCTGACCCCCACTGCTCCTGACCCCAGCCCGAGCCCATCCTCTGAGAGCCAAGCACCCCCTGACCTCCCCCCACAGCCCTGACCCCCAGCTCTGAGCCCAGTCGCCCTCTGGAGCCAGGCACCCCTGACCCTCCCCACAGCTCTCGTGTGGCTCTCCTCTCTCTCTCTCTCCTCTCCTCTCCTCCTGACCCCAGCTCTGAGCCCAGCCTCTGAGCTGGGTGCACCCCTGACCCCATCCTCCCACAGCCCTGACCTCAGCCCGAGCCCAGCCCCTCTGAGCCGGGCACCCTCTGACCCTTCCCTTAACAGCCCTGACCCCAGCTCCGAGCCCAGCCCCTCTGAGCCCGGGACACTTCTGATTCCTCTACTCCGAGCCCAGCCCCTCTGAGCCAGGCATGCATCCCAACCCCATCCCCACAGCCCTGACCCCCAGCTCTGAGCCCAGCACCTCTGGAGCCAAACCCCAACCCCATCCCCCAGAGCCCTGACCAACTCTGAGTCTAACCTCTGAGCCGGGACCCCTGACCTTCCCCACAGCCCTGACCCCCAGCTCCGAGGCCAGCCCCTCTGAGCCGGGCACCCCGACCCAAAGCCCAGCTCTCACCGCACTGGGCAACAGCAGCGTGACCCTTAGACAGCAACAGCCCATTGGTACCAACCATCACCATCACCCAGTGACAGCCCATTATGTAATTGAAATGTATTAAAACATTTAATGTTTTTAAATAATGTATTTGTGTATTTTGTGTAATGGCTATTATCCAGGATGGGTAAGAATGGTGTCCCTAGCCTCTGTTCACAGAGGATGGAGATGGATGGCAGGAGAGAGATCACTTGATCATTGCCTGTTAGGTTCACTCCTCAGGGGCACCTGGCATTGGCCACTGTCGGTAGACAGATACTGGGCTAGATGGACCTTTGGTCTGACCCGGTACGGCCTTTCTTATGTTCTTATGTTCTTATTTTCAAATTATTAAACATTAATTGTTGAATGTATTTCACTGGCTATTTTTTACATTTCCAAATACATGTTACTATAGTATTGCAACTTTTTTTATGGAAGGGGTCCCCAAAATTGCTTTGCCCCAGGCCCCTGAATCTCTGGGTGGCTCTGCTACTAGAAACACCATAATGTGGTCTCATTTCTGAGCTGCTCCTGTCACTGCAGCAACACCCTCTGTCGGGCTCTTGTCTGAGCTGCACAGAGGTACGGGGGAGCAGAAGTGCTGGCTTTCATAAAGGAGTCACGGTTTTTAAAGGAAGGAGAGTGGCAGAAGGGGCTAGGTTAGTTTTGTTTGTTTATTGTTGCTATTGGAACCGCTGGTGATCTTACAGCTGAAGCCAGAGATATTTTGCATTCAGCTCCCTAAGGGAAGATGGTTTCATTGAAATAGTTTGGTGTCACGGACTCACAGATGGTGCCCACTCATGGCCCGGTGCGGTCTGTCGGGGGTGCCCCTTTCAGGGTGACAGCCCTTCTCAGGGGTCCACTCTCTCTCAGGGTCAGCACCTCCTGGAGCCGCACCTCTCTGAGCCTTAGCACGCCTGTCTCGCCGCGGCCCTCAGAGAGTTCCCTTGCTCTGGGCCCCCTGGCCTCCTCACCCCAAGGGGTTGATGCAACCCTGTTCTCTAGACTGGAGTGACTCTCAGCCTGCATAAAACAGGAGGTTTATTGAGAGTTGAACACAGCACAGGAAACTCTCAGGGCCTCAGGTCTGGCCTCCTCAGCACAACATATCCCAGTCCCCTGCATCCAGGTGGGCTCTGCCTGCTTCCCATCGCCTGCCCCAGCACCCCTGCTTCCCAGCTGGGCCTCTGATATCCCTGGCCCCAAGCCCCGCCTCTGTCCATTGTCTTCTCCAGGTAAACAGGGTTGTAAACAGGAAGGCCTGGGTATCCTGTCCTCTCAGCTCTCCTCTGGCTGGAACCGGCTGGTCAGGTCACCGGGTCCTCTCTGCATCCCATTGTCCTCCCACTGGCCAGAACCGGCTGTGTCTCCTGAGCTGGGCCCCAGGTAACCAGTCACCAGGGTCTCCATCCTCCAGGCCATTGGCTGAGGTCCCGAGTCCCTCTCTGGTCCTCTGTAACAAACTCCCTCTCCCCTCACCTCTAAACCAGTAACACCCAGGACATTGAGTCCCACCCGCTGTGCATGCAAACCACTGGAAACACAGAAACCCCAAGAAAAACCCCATTTTGTCACATTTGGTAATGAACTTTCCTTTAGAAGAAAGAACAGGAGTACTTGTGGCACCTAGAGACTAATAAATTTATTTGAGCATGAACTTTCATGGGCTCAAAGACACCATAATAGAGGAACAACTTAAATGTAAAACCCAAATTAAAAAAAAACAGTAAAAGAACTAAAAGAGCCACCATGGCTTAACAACCATGTAAAAAGCAGTGAAAGATAAAAGGCATCTTTTAAAAAGTGGAAGTCATTTCCTAGTGAGGTAAATAGAAAGGAGCATAAACATTGCCTAATTAAGTGTAAAAATGTAATAAGAAAGCCAAAGAGGAGTTTGAAGAACGGCTAGCCAAAACTCCAAAGGTAATAACAAAATGTTTTTAAGCACATCAGAAGCAGGCAGCCTGCTAAACAACCAGTGTGGCACCTGGACTATTGAGATACAAAAGGAGCGCTAAAGACCATAAAGTCATTATGGAGAAACTAAATGGATTCTTTGCTTCAGTCTTCACGGCTGAGGATGTTAGGGAGATTCCCAAACCTGAGCTAGTTTTGTAGGTGACAAATCTGAGGAATTGTCACAGATTGAGGTGTCACTAGAGAAGATTTTGGAATGAATTGATAAAGCACAGTAACAAGTCACTGACTAGATGGCATTCACCCAAGAGTTTTGAAAGAACTCAAATGTGAAGTTGCAGAAATATTAACTATGGTTTGTGCCCTATCCTTTAAATTGGCTTATGTACCCAATGACTGGAAGACAGCTAATGTTAAGCCAATATTTAAAAAGGACTCTAGAGGTGATCCCAGCAATTACAGACCAGTAAGTCTAACTTTAGTACCAGGCAAATTAGTTGAAACAATTGTAAAGAATAAAATTATCAGACACATAGAAGAACATAAATTGTTGGTAAAGTCAACATGATTTCTCTAAAGGGAAATCATGTTTTACTAATCTATTAGAGTTCTTCGAAGGTCAACAAACATGTGGATAAGGGGAATCCAGTGGATATAGTGTACTTAGATTTTCCAGAGAGCCTTTGACAAGGTCCCTTACCAAAGGCTGTTATGTAAATTAAGCTGTCATGGATAAGAGGGAAGATCTTTTCACAGATTGAGAACTAGTTAAAGGACAGGCAACAAAGGGTGGTAGGAATTAATGGTAAATTCTCAGAATGGAGAGGGGTAACTAGTGGTGTTCCCCAAAGGTCAGTCCTAGGACCAACTTATTCAATTTATTCATAAATGATCTGGAGAAAGGGTAAACAGTGAGGTGGCAAAGTTTGCAGATGATACTCAACTGCTCAAGATAGTTAAGACTAAAGCAGATTGTGAAGAACTTCAAAGATCTCACAAAACTAAGTGATTGGGCAACTGTAGCGATGCAAGGACTCACCCATGCAGTACATCCTGCTGGTCATCCGGGAATTAGCCTTCCAGCCCAGAGCACTCTCTGCAGGCCAGTGTCTCACCTGCCATTGTCCCTTGTGTCCCTCCTGGATCCCAGTGTGCCTCTATGTCAGAGTTCTGCCCCCACCAGTAACCCACAATCTGGGTCTCCCCACCCAAGGGAACCCCCAGCCCTCTATACCCCCCGTGCCTCAGTGTCTACTGCCAATCACCATCTAGCCCCTGCTCACTGGGGCAGACAGCAGTTGTTAAACCACTCATCATCATCAAGGGGGGTTGAACCAGCTGCCTCTGCCCTGAGGCAGCTCTAGGCATTTTGCCGCCCCAAGCACAGCAGGCAGGCTGCGTCGGCGGCTTGCCTGCAGAGAGTCCGCTGGTCCCACGGCTTCGGTGGACCTCCCGCAGCCATGCCTGTGGGAGGTCCGCCGATGCCGCGGGACCAACGGACCAGCCGCAGGCACGCCTTCGGGAGGTCCACCGAAGCCGCGGGACCAGCGGACCTCCCAGCAGGCATGCTGTTGAAGGCACCCTGCCTGCCGCCCCAGCGGCGACCGGCAGAGCACCCCGCTGCTTGCCGCCCCAAGCACGCGCTTGATGTGCTGGGGCCTGGAGCCGCCCTGCCTCTGCCTATTCCCAGGCTACACTTCTGTAGCCCCAGCACCTTTCCTGGCCTTTAGCACAGCCTGCAGCCTGGGTGTTTTTCAGGCTGGAGGTCTCTAGCTCCTCTGGCCTTCCCTAGCCCTGCTCCTCTCTAGGTACCCTGCTCTGCTCCCCAGCAGCCAAGTCCTTCTCTCTCCACAGTTAAAGAGAGACTCTACAGCCTCTGGCCCTCAGTCCTTTATAGGGTCAGGTGTGGTCTGATTGGGGTGTGGCCCCAGCTGTGGCTGCTTCCCAATCAGCCTAGCTTTTCCCTGCCACATCCCTCTCCCGGGCTGTTTTAAGTCCTTCAGGGTAGGAGCAGGTGACCACCCTGCTACAGCAACAAAATGGCAAATGAAATTTAATGTGGATAAACGTAAAGTAACACGCATTGGAAGAAATAACCACAACTATCCATACAATATGATGGGGGCTAATTTAGCTACAACTAATCAGGAAAAAGATCTTGAGTCATCATGGATAGTTCTCTGAAGACGCCACGCAGTGTGCAGCAGTGGTCAAAAAGGCAAACAGGATGTTAGGAATCATTAAAAAGGGGATAGAAAATAAGATGGAGAGTATCTTGTTGCTCTTATATAAATCCATGGTACACCTACATCTTGAATACTGTGTAGAGATGTGGTCTCCTCATCTCAAAAAAGATATACTGGCATTAGAAAAGGTTCAGAAAGGGGCAACTAAAATGATTAGGGTTTGGAATGGGTCCTATATGAGGAAAGATTAAAGAGGCTAGACTCTTCAACTTGGAAAAGAGGAGACTAAGGGGGATATGATAGCAGTATATAAAATCATGAGTGATGTGGAGAACGTGGATAAGGAAAATTATTTACTTGTTCCCATAATACAAGAACTAGGGGCCACCAAATGAAATTAATGGGCAGCAGGTTTAAAACAAATACAAGGGAAGTTCTTCTTCACACAGTGCACAGTCAACTTGTGGAACTCCTTACCTGAGGAAGTTGTGAAGGCTAGACTATAACAGCGTTTAAAAGAGAACTGATAAATTCATGGTGGTTAAGTCCTTTAATGGATATTATCCAGGATGGGTAATGAATGGTGTCCCTAGCCTCTGTTTGTCAGAGGATGGAGATGGATGGCAGGAGAGAGATCACTTGATCATTGCCTGTTGTCTATTCCTCTGGGGCACCTGGCATTGGCCACTGTCGGTAGACAGGATACTGGGCTGATGGACCTTTGGTCTGACCAAGCATGGCTGTTCTTATGTTATGTTGCTGTAAATGCAGATTCCATCTCTCTTTCTTTGCTCTTCTGAAGTTTTGAAAAAAGGAGGTAAGAAATGCTAATTAATACTATCACTACAAGTACTGAAATACAGCAGAGCCACATCCAGTTGGCAGCACCCTCTCTTTTTATGTGTGTAGTACCTTTACTCAAACAGAGCTATACACTGAATCAAATGCTGCTTCAGTCATTATGGTCCAACATCCCACAAGCAAAGTAGCTGGGTTGGAAGAGAGCGGAGTATTCTGAAAAGAGACTTACAGTAGAAGTGAAGAAAGACCCAAGGGCATTTTCAGCCTCGTGGCTCTGAGTTGAGTGGTGTTAATTTATTGGTACCTCAGACATTCAAGGCAGTGAGATACACTGGCTCCCTGTCTCATCTCCGCCTGAGTTTTTGCGCCTCAGGCTCATCACATGACACATAACCCAGGTTGCGGTTTCATATCTGCCTCTGCTTGCTAGGCACCAAGATAAACTACCTTCTTGCGGCTCTGAAACCCCGGCCATAGGGACTCTTCCAGCAGCCTCATCCAAGAGAGTGGGAGTAAATTTAATGTGTGTAAATTTGACTGTATAAGTTAATTTTGTGTGGATGAGTCACGTGGTGTGTGGTTGTGTCTAGAATATACTGATTATATGTCTAATTTACAGGTCAAATGTCCAGGATGACATGAGGATTTATGATGATACTTGACATCAATTTAGTAGAACAGTGCTGGAAATCTTCAGGACAATTTTGTACCATTTTTTGGTAGATGTGAACGCTGAATGAAACGGCCATTAGGTGGCAGCACTTCATTATGAACTTGCTATTTCCTTCCAGACGAGGACTGGTCACACTTTTATTACATTTTCTGTACAAATAAACACACTGGGTCCTCAAACAGTTCTATTATTTCATTTTTGTTTTGGGATTATGGAGACCCTGCTACTTTCAATCCAGTTTATATTTCCCTGTGATTTGCAATTTCCCACTGCAACTGTAAAGCCTGCCTAAGGGTAGGCAGGGTAATTAATCGCTAAATTAATGGGGTTTGGGCATTCAGGATGGGATTTCTAAAGCAGACTAAGAGAGTTAGGTGCCCAAATCCCTTTAATTTCAATGGGATTTGATTATCCTTTGAAAATTTAGTATCAATATAACTCTGGGAGTTATTATTTTCAGTTCTGCGTAAACTCTTATTCAGAGGGGCCAGCACAGATTAAATACATGCACTGAGGGCTGAAGTAAGACTTAAAGGTTGCATAGTTCTTTTTGCTGATCAAATGAACAATTGCAGCTGTGATTTTCAAATGATCCCTGGGAAGTTAGGCATTTAAATCCCTTTTGTGTTTCAACAGAATTTGGGTGCCTAACACCATGAGGAGCCTGTGACAATTCCAGCCTTCAAAACTAGGCATTTATTCAGCAGACTCATAGATTTGTAAGGCCAGAAAGGACCATTATGAACATGTAATCTGCTCTCCTGCATCACACAGGCCAGAGAATTTCAGCAGATGCTCCCTGAACCAATCCCATAACGTATGTCTCAGCTGTAGTATATTTTTAGAAAGAGAAATCTAATCTCTGTTTGAACCATCCAAGTGATGAAGAATTGACCACATCGTTAGATAAATTGAATTTTTTTGCCTGTGTGATATATGAGGGGGGTTAGGTTGTGTAACTCCTGAGCCATTCAGTTAGCTACAGAATCCTCTTTAGCAGATGTACCCTAACTGCTTTACCTGTAAAGAGTTAAAAGGTAAACTTAAAATGAGTTGGCACCTGACCAGGGAAACCAATAGGTAATCTGTAGCCTTTCAAATAACTGCTGGGTGTGGGGGTCTTTGCTTCTCTCGAGCAGAAGCAGACAGGGTAGCAACATTCTGTAAAGTTTGGGCCAGGTATAAAAATCATCAGCATCATACATAGAAACTACTCATTTGAAACCACAAGTACGTAAGTAGATCAGGAATGTCTAGTTAGATGTGATTAGATTTAATTTGTCATTTGGGGTTTTTGGATTCCTCTGTGCTAATCCCAGGTGCTTTTGTTTTGTTTTTGTTTGCTTATAACCTTGAAGATGGACCTCAAGAAAGTCATTTTTGGTGTTCAATCCCTAACAGCCTGAGTTTTCAGATATGTTGTATTTCTTTTTTCAATAAAATTTACTTTTTTAAAGAACATGATTAGGTTTTTGTGTCTCAGGAGGTAAAGGTTTGTGCATATGTTAATCAGGCGATACAACAGCTGAGCTTCCCTTTTCTTTTGTTTTCTTCTCAGCTGCCCTGAGGGAGGAGTGGAAAGCTGAGGGCCTCAGAAAATCTTCCCACTTGAGGTTTTTCTGGATTGGTAAAAGGCAGTTTTCACTTGGGTGGTGGCAGCATTACCAGCCTGGAGTGGCCAGTATTAATTTGTGGAGTCCTTGCGGCCCCCACCTTCTGTACTGAAGTGCCAGAGTGGGGAATCAGTCTTGACAGTCTGACTTGTCCTGCCTCAGTTTCCAGCCACTGGATCTCTTTCTGATTTTCTCTGCTAGATTAAAAACCCTCTGCTACCAGAAATCTTCTCCCCATAAAGGTCCTTCCGGCTCTTGGCTCTCATTCTGCTTTGTCTCCTTCCAGCTCTCCCCTTTGTGGTGAATTTCTGAGCACAGTTGTGGTGCTGATTCCCAGAAGTCAGTTAGAGGTCTTCATCTCCAGGAACCCAGCTGCAGCACTTCCCCTCGCCCCGCACGCGCGCACGCACGCACACACACACACACACCCTCCTCCTGTCTATGGTCTCTCCTAACTTCGCATGTAGGAGCAGTTTCTCAGGAAAGAAGAAAGCTGTAAATGTTTGTGCAGGACTTCCTGTTAATCACATCAGCGTGTGTGTCTGTGGAAAGCACAGAAGTACACTGCTGGGTCCTCAGCTCCAAACCCGTGATCCTCAAACTGATGGAGCTTTCAGATTTCTGGAAGTCCTAGAGCATCTCTCCCCAGTCTCATTCTTCTTTGATCCTGTGGAATATTCAAAAGTAGGAAAACAAGCTCTTCTGCCTGATATTGTTTGTACCAATACACAGAATAATAGCTAGTGTCAGTTTCCTAAACGCAGTCCAAGGTCACAGACTCTGGCCGGCTCTAGGCGCCAGCAACCAAGCACATGCTGCTTGAATGGCACATTTTCAGGGCAGCATTCCAGCCATTCCCCTCCCTTGTTTTTCGTGCTTACGGCGGCAAAGCCTAGATCCGGCCCTGGCAGCAGCAGCGCATCGAGCAAGGGCGGTGCCTGGCGCTGCTGAGGTTCAGCAAGGAGGAGCGCCCGCACCCTGTGGCTGGGCCAAGCAGGCTCCCAGCGGGGACACTGGACTGGGGCTGCCCCATGGGCACACGGAGCTGCCTGCAGGTGCCGCAGGGTGGCCGGCCCCAGCGCCGCAGCCGGGCTGAGCAAAGGAGATCGAGCCGCCCAGGAACTGGGGCAGGTGGCCAGCAGCAGCAGCAGGGCCATAGAGGGCCGGCCGCTGCCATGAGGGGCCTGCATCCAGCCTCTGTGGCTCGACTCCCTTTGGGGCTACCCTGCTCCGCATCCTCAGCCACCTGCCAGGGTGGTCCCCTGGCTCTGCCCTCCCACGTCCCAGTCACTCCTGGAGGTGGGAGCCCTGGCTGAAGGGACCCTGGGCTGAGGCCCGGCCCAGGATCTCCACTGCTTACCCCAACCCTGCCAGCACCAGACCAACTGGAGGTGAGGGGGGAGTGGGCAGAGTCAGCACTGGTGGGAGACAGCCCAGGGCTGGGGTGGCAGGGTATGTGGGTGGGGAGGGCACTGCTGGCGGGGTGAGAGCCCAGGTCTCAGGTGGGGGCAGCCAAAATTTTTTTGCTTGGGGCGGCAAAAACCTAGAGCCAACCCTGCACAGACCCACCCTCCATGCCTGCCACTGCCAGCTGGGTCTGCATTACAGCATCTTCATGCTGGAGCCTGTTACAAAGCTGGGGTGAAGGAGAGGTTAGTTGTAGAATGTTGCCATTGATTATCCTGATAATCTTCGTCACTGTTACCTTGGATCAGGCATGATCCCTTATTGTTCTTTGCACAGCACCTGCCTCTAGGTGGAAATTATAAGAATCAGCTGCACATGGGATGTTGCAGCTGATTATTGCAAATATCTATTATTAATTATTATTATTTATTTATTCCAACCCCATCATCAGTTTTACTCAGATTCCCAGTGATTTCCACTGGAAATTTTTATCCAGAGAAAGAATGGTCCAAGGACTGTGCAGCATTGTTTATGGTCGATAGGTCCATCAATGGCTATTAGCCAGGCTGGACAGGGATGGGGTCTCTGGCCTCTGTTTGCCAGAGCTGGGAATGGGCGACAGGGGATGGATCACTTGATGATTCCCTGTTCTGTTCATTTCCTCTGGGGCACCTGGCATTGGCCACTGTCAGAAGACAGGACACTGGGCCAGATGGACCTTGATCTGACCCAGTGTGGCCATTCTACGGCTCTCAACCTTTCCAGATTACCTGTACCCTGTCAGGAATCTGATTTGTCCTGCATACCCCAAGTTACAACTCACCTAGTTGCTTAATAAATCAGAAATCAAAATACAAACGTTTCACAGCCACCCTATTACTGAAAAAAATCTTACTTTGTAATTTTACAATTAATGATAAAATAAATCAATTGGAATATAAATATCATATTTACATTTCAGTGTATAGTATATACAGCAGTATATACAGCAATAGTAATAAGTCATTGTCCCTATGAAATTGTTTGTACTGACTTTTCTAGTGCTTTTATGTAGCCTGCCCTGCTGTAAAACTAAGTGAATATCTAGATGAGCTGATGTATCCACTGGAAGACCTGTGGGTTATAACTGCCTCTGATCCAGAACCAGAATAATCCGACTTTCCTTCATATAGCTTGGGCCTTTCATCTTGTCTGCATATAATAGGGGGTAAGAACATAAGAGTGGCCACAATGGGTCAGACCAAAGGTCCATCTAGTTCCTTTTTTAACCCTGCTATAGTCTTGGCCTTTGCAACACCCTCTGGCAAGGAGTTCTACAGGTTGACTGTGTGAAGAAATACTTCTGTTTGTCTTAAACCTGCTGCCTATTCATTTCACTGAGTGACCCCTGGTTCTTGTTTTATGAGAAGGAGTAAATAACACTTTCTTAGAATCATAGAAGATTAGGCTGGAAGGGGCCTCATAAGGTCATCTACTCCAACTTCCTGCTCAAAGCAGGACCAATCCTCAGACAGATTTTTACCCCAGTTCCCTAGATGGTCCTCAAAGATTGAACACACAGTCCTGGATTATAGCCCTCAATCATATCCAACTGTACTCATCTCTTTTCCCAGCTGAAAAGTCGCAGTCTTATTCATCTTTCTCATATGGAAACCACTATTTTAATGCAGGTGGTTTGGAGAGATCAGAAGGAGTAATCTGACAGCACAACGTCGGAGCCAGACTATGTGTTTATAACAGTGCAGCAATACTCCGAGGGGCTCCGCTTCCAACCTCAATGTGCACAACATTATCTGCAGCTGGGAAGGGAGGGTTTTTGTACAACTCTTCTATGTGGATCTGTCACTGTGTTTCCATAGGGCGCAGTAATAAACTGCGCTGTCTGCCAGCTCCAGGGCTGCGATGTTCAGAACCGTGGAGCTGTCAGTAGCCTGTGAAGAAAACCTCTGCTGGGCGAAATTTGCGGTATCACTGAACTCGCTGTAGGATTTCGCCCTCTATAGAGAATGTACTGCGGGGCTCGGTTCGGGTACTGACGGTACCACAGAGATAGGCATAGGTATCGCTGGTGGTGTAAGAACAGCTGAGTGTCACAGAACCTCCAACTGATCCAGACACTTCGGGTTCGTTGGATTTGACCGAGTCGCCCAGCGCAGAGCCTGAAAAAAGACAAACACATTCAAGAACAACATTTCTGGAGCTAACCTGTGGAAAGATTCCACCTGCATTGCAGTTTCAGGGAATTTCAAAGGCGTCTAAGGGATTTAGGCGCCAAACGCAATAGGCATTAATGTTATGAGCAGGGGAAGGGTTGGGGTTTAGCGTTAGGATTAAGGCGAAGGTATGAACAAGGGTTTAGGTTACGGTGAAGGTGAACTGTCAGGTTGTAGCGTTCGTGCTTTGGTTACATAGTAGGGAAGGGTTCAGGGTTCCGGTTCGGTATAGGGTTAGGTGGTTGATGGTTATTGAGTGTCTCGTTTCCTTAGGTTTCTTTGAAATCCCAGCCCAGTTACCTAGAGACTGAATATCCAAATGCTGAGAAGAAAACACGTCTCCATAGTATCTTCTCTAGCGACCCAGTTTCAAACGCGCAGCTACTGCCGCTGCCTTAGAGGAATATAAACGACCCGTCTGTCAGGGCAGCAACAACAGTGGAAGATTAATTAGAAACCAGCGCAGAGGAAGAGGGAGGAGTTATCGGAGATCCAGGAAACGCCGTGGGTTCAGGTCAGCATGCAGCTGACATATCCGTGTGCTTCTGGGGACGGGTTTGTAGGCAAGGGTCTGCTCTGGGACTCAGTGCGACGATGGGTAATCCTCTATGCCTCAGTTTCCTAGTTGTAAAAAAAGTGGGGGTTCCCATCTCCTGTAGGGACTGCTGAGATTTCTTGACACTCGTATCACTGGGATTGGACATGAATGTGTTTATCAGAAATCAGTGTCTGGGGCTCTCATAAATGTAATGGGATGAGGCACCCAACCTGTTAACCTCCTTTGAAATGCCCAGCCAGAACTCCTGAAATAATTATTTTAAATTATTTTCGTCTTTCCTCTACTGCCTTTGCCGGTTAGTTGAAGCGGAGACCTAAGGAGCACGGAAGGGTTTCAAAAGACAACCTGTGTTTATGTTTTCCTCCAGCAGATGCTGACGCTTTGTCATGTTAAGAGTTCGTGGTTCTCAGCATTTAGTCTCCGGAATAGTGTCTTGCAATTAAATAGTTTCCAAGCAAATTTATCCCAAAATACACCTGCCTCTGAAACAGGAGCATTGATTTGACTCTGGGAGAGTAACTTCAGCTTTACCCCCACCACTCAAAAATAGGTATTTCCAACAATTTCCCCCTCGTTTTAACTCGCCTATTTTACCCCCATCTAACCATAAATGAGCAATTTAACAGTCTATTGTCCGTTTTTAAAGGAATTTTTTTTTTGCATTTTATCTCAATTTGTATTTTCAGCAATAGGTCACTTTATCTACATTTGTACTCACCTTTAACCTTTATTTCAGTACAGATGATTCCCACATACACACTACACCGATATAGATCATCTCAGGAAAAGAGGTGTTAATAGTTTCCTAATTAAAGATCAGGCCCATTATCTTATCCAAGGGCAATGTTTAAAACATCTCTTTAAATAAACATTTAACTTTTAAGGGGAGTTGTATATTTAAGCAGCGCGAATACTCTCTTTCAAGGCGCTGGTGCCCGTTTTAATGCCTGTACCATCCCCTGCAGCAGGGCTGGGAGGGTTTTTGTGCAGCTCTGCTGTGTGGCTCTGTCACTGTGCTCTCTGCAGGGCGCAGAGATACGCCGCTGTGTCTGCCAGCTCCAGGGCTGTGATGTTCAGAACTGTGGAGGTGTCGTTCGCCTGCGAAGAAAACCTCTCCTGGGCGAAACCTGCAGTATCACTGAACGTGCTTCCTTTGCTCCTCTCAGGAGGATGTACAGGGCTCGGTTCGGATACTGGCGGTACCAGTAGAGATAGACACCGGCAGTGTAGCTGGTTTCATAAGAACAGCCGAGGGTCACGGTGTCACCTTGTGATCTGGACACCTCGGGTTCACTGGACCGGATCGAGTCACCCAGCACCGCACCTGAAACAACACACTCACAGTCAAGGACATCCAGGTGCATTGGCAGGTCTGGCTGGGAATTTTAAATAACCCAAGGGGTTATACGCCTAATTTCAAACAAATTAAGGTTAGTACAAAAATTAAGTTTAAGGATAGTAGGGCGTTCGATCTGGGTCAGGTGAGGATCAGAGTTCGGTTCTGGGTAGGATGGGAGTTGGGAGCCGAATTCCATGATGCTTTTCCAAAACCCAGAACCCAGTTACCTAGTTGGTTAAAGACCCAAAGGCTGAGAATGAAACGTGTCTCCATGGTGCTCAGACAGTTGGAGCCCGGACAAGCTGAGAGGTCGCTGGGAGAAGAATTGTAAAGGCAACTTCTCGGAAGGACTGGGAGAGGCTAATGCGAGACCAGGTTAGCAGAGGAGGGCGGTGTCTGGAAATGCATAACAGACACAGGAAACGGACTGGTTCTGCAACTGAAGCGCAGGTGAGAACTCATGGGACAAATTCCTTCCACTGCACTTCCTGGAAGGTCGGTTTCTGGCTTTCTGACGGTTTTTTCTAATTCATTTTCCTTTTATTGTCCTTCTTCTTGCATGTGGTGAGAAGTGAATTCAAAACATTGTGAGAAGACTTAAAAGCTCTGTGTTGTGTGGGCCGGTTTTGTGGGGGTAGGTGTCTTTCTGTTTGTCTCTATGTTTGTGTTGCACATGCGTGTGTGTCTGCATGCTTCTGTGAGTTGTGTCTTTGTGTATCTCTCCCATTGGCCCCATGCTGGTTTACTCTAGCTGGGGGAATCCAGCCCCAATGGAAGTACAGCTGACTGAGACCTGTGGTGGACCTGGTCCAGTTGACTCCATCTGCCACACAGTGATTCACCGCAGTTGAGGAGCAGACCCAGAGTGGGTAAACTGACATTAATCTGGGGTAACACACGATGAATTAGACCCAGAAGGCTTCATAGGTGTCGGTCGTGTGGTTTATACCAGCCCCATCATCTGGTTTAACCATCTGTCTGTGCCTGTAGTTGTGTTTTTCATGGTGAGAAAGCCCAGGGGGTGGGTTTTTGTACAGGGCTCCCTATTAAACGTCTCACAGTGTCTTCCCACAGAGCACAGAAATACATCGCCGAGTCCGTCAGCTCTAGCTCTTTAATGGTTAAAGTGAAGAATTTTGAGGATTTCCTGAATTCTGCAGAAAATCGTTTCCCGGCTCCGTTCTGTTCAGTGTTACTCTGAGATATTCGGAAGAGGAAATCCATTGTCCCTGATCGTTGCTGTCTGTACCAAAATAAATAATAGTTCTGGTATCCAGTGGAGAAAGTACACTCCAGGGTGACAGTCTGACCCCCCAACTTTTCCAGCTTTCCTTGTGTTTGCGTGACACTGCCTTGTCCCTGGCTGGAACCTGCAGGGAAGGAAAGAAATGCAGGAAAAGTTCACTTTAAATAAGCGTGTAAACTGTCGCACATTTACAGCAGTTCTCGTGTGAGGAGAACAGAGTCCCTTTAGGACTCACGGCCTCCCAGAAATGGGAAGATTGTTTTTAGGCATCTTGTACAAAGAGAATGACGCAGGCACAGACTGAGGGATGGGTTTGACCCACGCTCTAGGTAAGGCAGCAGTGAATCTGGGAATGGAACCTCGGAATCCTGAGTCCTAATCGTCCATGCTTACCCACTACAGCATGATCCCCACTCAGCACTGGCCATTGGACCCAGGAGTCCTGATGCTCAGGAGTCTAACTGCTCTCAACCACTAGACTCTCCTCCTCTCCCAGAAGTGGAACTAGAAAGCAGGAGGCCAGACCCTCGCCTTTAACCCGCTAGACCCCTGCTCTCCTCTCTGAGCTGTGAGCAGAACCCAGACATCCTGGCTTCTAATTCCACCCCCTGCTCAAACCCATTAGGTAACAGAAGTTCTATCATTCGTTTCCCCTTTTAGCGGACTCTTACTCAAAGATAGAAATGCTGTTGCTGTCCAAAGCAGGATTTCTGGCGCCTTCATGTTTAAATATATTGTTTCTAGATCTTCAGGGCTCAAGCCACCACGATGATGGGTGAATACAGGAACCTGATAGAATAGAATCTTATGGTGAAGTTTCTCACAGAATCAAATCAGAGAGATTAAATCTGTGGCAAGACCATTTCTGTCCTCTCGTATAGACCGCAGTTGAAGGCTCTTTCCTCACCATGTAACAGCTAATACCCTCCTGTAACGTTTACCCTGCCCGCTGGGGCTTTGGCTTGTTCCTGTCACGTGGCACCTTTCTGGCCTCCAGATCTCTTTAGCAGCTCAGTGGGAGCAGTTTAGTTCTGTCTCATCTTCGGAAACGGGAGCTCAGCAAGAAACACAGGGTCGAGCGGCCTTTACTTTTTTTCAAAGGCTAAAAGACACACACACACACACACACACACACACACACACACACACACACACACACACACACTCCCTGCACGTGGATTCCATTGCCACAGATCTGGTCAGGACCCTTCCTGCTCACAGCCCAGAGAAAATTGTGCGCGGGGTTCTTTCTCCAGAGTGAGGCAAAGTTAAGCTCATTGACTCACGGCGTGGGGATCTGGGCCATTGACGCCAATGACCCTAGGGTGATTTACAGCATCTGGGGTCGGGCCCATTGAATTCAACGGGGCAACCTTGATTTGCACCAGCTGATACTTTGCCCCATTTACGCTACTGGAGCGAGATCTGATTCCTACCTGCTGGGGTCTGGCCCCAAAATCAGACGGAGCTATTCATGGCAATTGCGGTGTGACAGGTACTGACATCGGGCTCATGAGGTTCTGGGTATTTAGAGGAGGTGGGGGGATGGTTCCTGGAAAAGGGTAAAATTTCCACATGATTAGTGCCCCTGCGGTTTCCGTCACACCTGCACCGTTTGATTCAAACCCCTGCTTGTGGCTTGTTGTGTCTCTTTACACTGATTTCTATCTGCGCAGGTTTTGTCTCCGAGTCAAGAGAAAACTGAGCACTGGATTTTGTAAAAGCCCCTCTATTAACCCACCCGCAGTGGTAACCTAAGGCCCTCTCAGCTATAGCTCAGAAACACATCGCCGAAACGCTCAGTTCTAACTCCGCCATTATCAGACCCACGTATTTCTCGGCTCGCCTGATGTCCAGTGAGAACAGGCTCAGAGGCCCGTTGTGCTCGGTTCCAGCAGACCTTGGGAAGAGGTACTTCGTCTGGCCGCTGCTGTCCTGTTTGTACCAGTGTATGTCATAACCTGCATCTTCAGTCGTGAAAGTACAGCCCAGTGTGACAGAGTCACTTTGTACCCCGGTCAGCTGCCCTTGTCTCTGGGTGACACTGTTCTTCTCGGTACTTGATCCTGCAAAAACAGTAGATGCAAATTGACTATAAAAAATTAGCACAGCTGTGTCTGCTGTCAGCTGAGCATCCCAGAAGGGTTCCAAAAGATGTGACCTACCTGTCACCACACACCCCTTCTATCTATCTATCTATCCCCATCCACCCCGTTATCTATCTATCTATCTATCTATCTATCCACACACACACATTCTCTAGCTAGCTAGCTTGTTGTCCCCACAAACTCCCTCTATCTACTATCCGCATATACCCTCTCTATTTATTTGTCCTTCCCCGCTCTGCAAGACATATCTATTTGCTTATCTCTGTATTTTTTTCTCATTTATTTCCAGCTGAGATCTTCAAAGCCGACTAAGAGAAGCAGATCTGATGTCTGAAAATGGATGGGAACTGGCTGCCCAAACTGATAGGCAGCTCTGTGAATCCCAGCCCGAATACAGAATGACATATGTTCTTTATAAAAGGAGAATGATTTTCTTCCCTACATACCATGCGATATTCAATGTCACCGTTTAGGGAATTTCTTTTTCGCCCGGAACATGTTAACAGCAGGACATGTCTGGCCCTTACAAACACATTTCGACTTTCATACTTTTACATGTTCATAATGAACATCACAAAAATTGACCTCACCTGACAACAAAAGTAGACTGCAGAGCTGTACTCCTAGACACAGCATGCTGCCTACAGCTTCAAACTACCCTCGTGGTTACTCCGTGTCTGTAGCGAGCAAGAGAATATTTCTTCCGCTTCTGTTAATTTGTTTGTTGTTTCCTTTATTTATTTTAATGATTGTGCACGATGTAAAATGAGCCCTGCTTTTTCTGTAAGCCCTCTTCATTTCCTTCCTGCCTTGCGACGTTAAAGGTATCGTACTGTACATATCAACAAAATACAAAGTCAAAGGTTAATATGCAGGTCTGGAGCGCCTCTAGTAGATATTGACAGCAACCAATAAAACTATTAGAGACCACTCCAGGAGGGGAAAATTCGCATGGAATTTCAGGTGCGATGTTTCTCCAGAGGAGAATTTTTGAAACCGGTAATTATTCATTATTATTTTCTGAGCTGTAAAATAAAATAAGGAAGGCGATACCTTAGCACATGTTAAAAACAACTTCTTACTATGCCCAGTCATTATTCAAATTTCTGGCCTACAAACTTCAGACTTGCAGGAAAACTCTGTGTTTGTTGTTGTTGGCTGGCGATTGGGACTGGGATATTCAAAAGGGCCGAAGACTAGAGTTGAATTTCACTGGCATTTTCAAAGGAAACTGGGTGCTTAACTCTCTTGAAAATCCTAACCATAATTACAAGTAGCTCATTAAGGGATTCAGTGTTAGGAGAAATACTGATATGAGGAGTAGGTATTTTTAACCTACAGCCAGGTATTGCTACTCTAGCAGCAGCTGCTGCTGCCCTCCCCTCTCCCATCTCTCAGCTGTGCGGAAGGTGGGGGAATAACTAGCTTCTCTGTTTGTAAGGAAGGTTTGAGAGGAAAGCCGGGTCTGTGATTAGGCCAGGAGCCTAGGATTTGGGAATCTAGTCCCTCCTCTACCAAACACTATCTCTGTGACCTTGGATGGATGACTTGTTAATTCTCTGCGCTTGAAGACCTCATCCCTAAAATGGAGACCGTGACCCTGCCCTATATCACAGAAGTGTTGTGAAACTTAAATAAATTCAAGGCTGTGAGGAGCTCAGGTAATGGGGCCCATAAAAGAAACTTAGATAGAAGTTATGCACTTATAGTAAATTTTTCAAAAGTACCACTAAGTCCCATTTTCAAAAGAGCCTTTTGAAAATGTTCTTCTTTAATGCAGGGAATTATGGGATGATGTTCTATGCCATGCAGGAGTCAAACAGATAATAATGCAGCTTCCTCCCGGTTTTTTAAATATGTCAATCTATTACATCAGTCCCTGTTCATTTTTAATGGGAATCTGGTGTTCAAAACCCAAAATCAGTTTAAAACGCTGAGACCAAGTATTTCCTAGCAAACAGTTGGGAAAATTGATGGCCATGGTGATGGCACCTAGATCAGGGTTTCTCAAAATGGCGGCCAGTAAGTCCTCAGCCCGCACCACTTCCAACAGCTCCCATTGGCCCGGAGCAGCAATCCGTGGCCAGTGGGAGCTGCGATCAGCTGGACCTGCGGACGGGGCAGGTAAACACACTGGCCCAGCCCACCAGGGGCTTTCCCTACACAAGCGGTGACCGCTGTTTGAGAAACCCTGTTTTAAGCATTTTAAACTAAGATCCTGACATAGCAAAGCTCTTAAACATGTTTAACTTTAAGGAATGTTTGTACTCATTCATTTTAACAAGAGTGAAGCAAGTTCCTATGTGTTTTCCTGGATTGGGCCCTTTGAGTCTAGGAGCATTTATAGTAGTAAACAACATATGAAGCAATGTATCAAGTGATAGCAGGAAGAAATATGCTTGAAAGTGAAAATACAATTGCATACTGTGGAACTCTTTGACAGAGGATGTTGTGAAATCCAAGACTAGAAGAGGGAGAATAATTTATTTTCTGGTGGCATTTCTCATGGATGGTGTTCTTCTAGAGAGTCAATATATACAGCCTTTAGCTGTTCTATGAAAGCCATTGCAGAGCTAAGGGGCTTGGATGAAATTGACAATGTAGCACTTTTAAAAACATTCTTCTTACCATATTTTCCATGTATCTTTCAAAACCTGCCTGCTGTAAAAGCTTCAATGGAACACCAGTGCTTAACTCCCTTGGGCCCCCTTGTGAATCCTAAGCTATATTTCTAAGCAAAGAAGGATGGTCGAGTGGGTCACAGATCTGGGCAACTGCACCTATATTCCTCCATGTTCCAGGCACACCTCTCAGGCTTCTGGCTCCACAGCTGTCACCTCTGGTGGGCAAAGAAAAATCTCTTTCTCTCTCCCCCCTAACCAGGGTATTTCCAGGCTGAACAGACCCCTGTCTATGCTGTGATATCCCCTGTTAGACAGACTGCCAAAAAAGGCCAGCACCTCTGCTTTGCATTCTCTTGGAAGGTAATTTACCATAGTCTTAAATTATGATGCAGCCTTTTTACTCAGCAAGCATGTTTTATTCTTAAGGTAAAAGCATTACAGGGGGAATAATAAAACTGGAAGGGACCTTGAGAGGTCATCAAGTCCAGTCCCCTGCCCTCATGGCAGGACCAGCACCATCTAGAGCATCCCTGACAGGTGTTGGTCTAACCTGCTCTTAAAAATTTCCAATGATGGAGATTCCACAACCTCACTAGGCAATTTATTCCAGTGCCTAACCACCCTGACAGTTAGTAAGTTTTTCCAACCTAAACCTCCCTTGCTGCAATTTAAGCCCATTGCTTCTTGTACTATCATCAGAGGTTAAGGAGAATAATTTTTCTCCCTCCTCCTTGTAACAACCTTTAAGGTACTTGAAAACTATCATGTCCCCTCTCAGTCCTCTCTTCTCCAGACTAAACAAACCCAATTCTCTCAATCTTCCTTCTTGGTCAGGTTTTCTAGACCTTTAATCATTTTTGTTGCTCTTCTCTGGAATTTCTCCAATTTGTCCACATCTTTTCTGAAATGTGGCACCCAGAACTGGACACAAGGCTCTAGTTGAGGCCTAATCAGTGCGGAGTAGAGTGGAAGAATTACTTCGTGTCTTACTTACAACACTCCTGCTAATACATCCCAGAATTATGTTTGCTTTTTTGCAACAGTGTTACACTGTGGTCTACTATGACCCCAGATCCCTTTCTGCAGAATTCCTACCTAGGCAGTCATTACCCATTTTGTATGTGTGCAACTGATTGTTCCTTCCTAAGTGGAGCACTTTGCATTTGTCCTTATTGAATTTCATCCTATTTACCTCAGATCATTTCTCCAGTTTGTTCAGATCATTTTGAATTTTCATCCTATCAGCCAAAGCTCTGGCAACCCTTCCCAGCTTCATATCATCCACAGACTTTATAACTCTACTCTATGCCATTATGTAAATCATTGATGAATATATTGAAAAGAGCCAGAGCCAGAACTGATCCTGCGGGACCCCACTTGTTATGCCTTTCCAGCCTGACTGTGAACCACTGATTACTATGCTCTGGGAACAGTTTTCCAACCAGTTTTGCACCAACCTTATAGTAGCTCCATCTAGGTTTCATTTCTAGTTTCTTAATGAGAAGATCATGGGAGACTGTATTAAAAGCCTTACTAAAGTCTAGACACTAAAGTCTAGACACATCTACCACTTCCCCATATCCACAAGGCTTGTTACCCTGTCAAAGAAAGCTATCAGATTGGTCTGACATGATTTGTTCTTGACAAATCCATGCTGACTATTACTTATCACCTTGTTATCTTCTAGATGTTTCCAAATTGATTCCTTAATTATTTGCTCCATTATCTTTCTGGGTACAGAAGTTAAGCTAAATGGTCTGTAATTCCCTGGGTTGTCCTTATTTCCTTTTATAGATGGGCACTAGATTTGCCCTTTTCCAGTCTTCTGGAATCTCCGTGTCTTCCATGACTTTTCAAACGTACTAGCTAAAGGCTCAGCTATCTCCTCAGTCAGTTCCTTGAGGATTCTAGGATGCATTTCATCAGGCCCTGGTGACTTGAAGACACTTGTTGTCCAAGAATTTTTTAAAAGGGCCCTGAGTCAGTTTAAACTCAGGCTGTTTATTAAAAATCCATTCTCTGGGTGGTGGTCTGCACAGCATCCAGCTTGAATCAGTACATGCAAGTCTCTAGGAGTTGGTGCCTACTGGGATGTGTTAGAAGCAGAAGGAATTTTCCTCATCCACCCCCTCCCCATTGTTCTCGGGTCCTGGGGAGCTGTGGTCTCTCCCCATGGAATTGCATACAACCCCTGGCTCACAGTGATGCATACATTTAATACAGTAAGCTCCCAGAAATGCATGAAATTGCCATCTCTCACTGAGTGCACTAGAGTGGGATGTTGAGATCTGGGTTAAGTTCCTGTTCTACCACAGATTTCCCATTTTACATTGGACAAGTCATTTAGGGTCAGACTTTCCAAGACTTTTGGGCATCTAAAGATACAAACAGGTTCCTAGTCTGATTTTAAAAGTTGCCTAACACCCATTGACTCAGTCTCCTTTAAACATACTTTGCCACAATTACTTCAGTGTGAGGATCACAATGGCTAGGGCAGGGTCTGCTTCTCCATGAGGGCTTATAATTTTCTCCCAGGGTTCTCTTCTTTGGGTCTCTTTCAAGCTTCATCCAAGCTGGGAGATATTTTAACTTTCTACCCTTTGGCACAGACAGTTTGCCAAAGTGGCTTTTCCAGCATTTCCTCCTTACCTGTTCCTTGCTTCTGGTAAGTGAGAGATCTGCTGACAACTCTTCTCTGTAAACAGAGTGGCCTCCCTGCCCCCAGTGAAGGGTTCTATTACTTAGTAGGAGGATGTGTAGAACCCTCCAGTCCATGGTGCCAGGTGCTGTACAAATACAAAACAAAAGAGTCCCTTCCCCCAAGATCTCACAATCTGAGTATAAGACAAGGACAACAGGAGGAGACAGACGCAGGGGAGAGTGGGGCCCCATTGTACTAGGTCCCAGGCTATGCAACCTATTAATGCCACCTCTGCCTCAAAGAGTTTGAAGAGGAGACAGAAAAAATACAGGGGACAATCTAATGTGAAGGAAGGGAGGGTTTTTGCACAGCTCTGGGATGAGGCTCTGTCACTGTGCCCTCTGCAGGGCGCAGTAATACACCGCTGTGTCCGCCAGCTCCAGGGCTGTGACAGTCACAACTGTAGAGGTATCATTAGCCTGGGGAGTAAATCTCTTCTTGGCAAACTCTGCAAAATCACGGACAGAGCTGTAGGCCTTGGCACCTATTCGGAGAACGTACTGTGGGCCTTGGCCAGGAAACTGTCGGTACCAGTAGAGATAAACATCAGAATAGCTGGTATTGTAAGAACAGCTGAGTGTCACATTGTCCCCTGCTCCTGCAGACACTTCGGGTTTGTTGGACTGGATCGAGTCACCCAGCACAGCACCTGCAACAAGAAATATACCAGTTATGTAAAGTCAGAGTGTCCAACCTAAACACAGAGAGAGATAGACAGACAGACAGACAGACAAAGAGAAAAGGAAGAGTACTGCAGAGGAAAAGGCAGGCGGGGGGCGGGAGCGGATAGTTAAAAGCAATGGTTCCTATTTTAGGGAGAAACTATTTAGCAACGGGACGGGCTGCCTGAACAAAACCAAAAATCACAATTACCTGGGCACAGAGTAACGATAAAAAAGCTCAGCATCAAACTCGTGCTCATGGTTTGAGCAAAGCGGATCCTGGTTTGAGAGTCACAAAGGGGCAGTGAAAACACAACAGTGAAGCAACAGAACCATTGGCTAAATGTGTTAAAATGACCCAGATTCCTCCCGGAAAAGTCGAGGGGGCGGGGCGAATCTGACCCCAACGCCCAAACCCAGAGGAAATGAGGGGAGGGGAGTGGTATTTGCTTATAATTCCTCTGTGAAACCGTCTGCTACCTGGCTCTTCTACCCACTCGAGTTTTCAAAAAGTTTTGTTTGTAGCTGTGACTATGCAATGGATATAATGTTTAGGTATGAAATTGAATTCTTTGCCTCATCGGGAAATCAGAGGGACTTACTTGCATAAGAAGCTGGTTAAACAGAAAGCCTGACGGACAGAGAGAGCTGGCTGGATGGATGCTGATTTCAGTGGAACTGAAATGCTTTAACGCATCTAAGAACCCGGCCAGAGTTGCGGTGTTGGGACAGAAATCAGAACCTCGCTCAATGTATTCTACAGCATGTTTCCAGCTTCGGGAAATCCTGTTACGATTTTCCAGGATTTGTGGCGTGATTTCTTTTATTTACAACAAATATTTTTATTTAAAGGTTGTAAATTAATGCATGTATTAACTAACATATATATAATTAAGATGATAACGCATCGGGCTCGGTTTGCACAGCATGGTGGATAAAACACTACACAGGGGTAGAAACGGAAAGATCCTCCCAGACATGGGAAGAGCAGAAGGAACTGAACTTGGCAGAGAAGGGTCGTAGAAAAACAGTCTCTGACACCCTCGGTGTGTGTGAGCACCTCGATCACTTCTTGTAACGCCGGAGATACAACTCTGCCCCAGTGTGGGACTCAGAGCACAGTAATACACGGCTTTGTCTTGGAGGGAAACAGCCTCAATCTTCAAGGGCACCGTCTTATTAGCGTCGAACAGAACTGTTGAGAATTTTCCAGAGATGAACGTGTTCTTCGCAGCAGGAGATTTATAGGCTTTCAGTATATGCTGGGGTGGTTGGTTCGGATACTGGCGGTACCAGAAGAGATTCGGGCTGTTAGAAATAGTGGTGAAATTACAGTGTAATAATACATCGTGTCCCTCTGAGACTGTCACCTCCAGAGGAGACTGAAACACAGAATCACCTTGAACAAAACCTGTAAAGGCAATAAAGAGTCATTAAAGAACTTTCCTTTTCCTTTCTACCATGTCTGTAATTTCAAATAATATCTTATACAGAAACTGGTTTCCATTGTTAAATCAAGTATTGTGTTTTAAGAGGGCAAGGATTTCCTACAGATAATTTGGATGAATTTTGTTGTGCTAGTTCAAATATTCTGTTTTTCTTAAATATTTGGTGTGCCCATAAGGAAGCTGGGTGCTTCACTCTCTTTAGGTCTTTGAAATCCTGTAACAACAGGAATTCTGTAGGTCTTACGTTTTATAAAACCTTAACTACATATAAACTCAGTCAAACTAAACATTTCTCACCTGAGAAATCAAGCAGAAAACAGAGCTGTAGAGCCAAGCAGTAAAACATTTTGCAGCATAAGGTTATCTTCCATCCTTTCTGGGAGTCTTTGGTTAATTATAAAGTTATTCCTCTTCGTTTTTATTAAATGTTAATTCCGGTTTTCAAACTTAGATCTGCTCTTTCTGTGACCTCCTCCTCTCATCCTCGCCCGTCTAATGATGTTGAAGTCACAAGGAAACGTCTCAGTTTCTGACTCAGATATTGTTATAGAAAGAAATATCTAATGTAATGTGAAATGTCACCATCTGTAAGCCAGGGCGCCCACTAGTGGATGTAAGAAACCCTGCAATAAAATACCAAAAGCCAGCAGGAAAGCCATTTCAGAGACCGTTCTGAGACCACAAAGTCTTATTTTTAAATGGAATTTCACGTTGCTCTAGTTCAGCCACCAAGGAGGGGCTGCAAGTAAGAATCGTTGGGTGACATTTTCTCTCCGGTGTTATAAAGGACAGCCTCCTCCACCGTCACAAGGGTCCGCCCCCCCCCCCCCCTTACAATCCGTGTGTTTATCGATGTGGTATTTAGCTGCTTCAGGCATCTGCTTTAAACAGATGATTCCTAACAGCCAGGCCTGATTACGCGCTTTGAACAAAGTGTTGGTTTATCGATTCTTTACAAACAATCATCTCACTGGTCCTCCCCACAGAACGCGCCTTCTGTAAGCTCAGGGTTATGATTGATTATTGTCAACACAGCCCCTGTCCTGGGCCGGACCCGGTTATGCTAAGAATTCTGAGTTATTTAAGTGTCTTCTAGGAGGGCTGGGCTTAGAGCAGGACCTCATTGTGACAGGCACCGAACAAACACAGAATTATAAAAGGGTCACCCCTGCCCTAAAGACTTCTCACCTGTCTGGATGAATTGTTGCTGCTGTGTTCGTTGGCAGGTAATTGTAATCACCCTGACATAAGTACAGGCTCTGCAGTTAATTATCAGTCACCTTCATCCAGGGAGCATTATAATTCACTCCCTGCGACTTCACCAGCATCTTAGGGGATTTCCTTATTATTGGGACAGAAGGGATTCCCCAGTGTTTGTGGTGGGTGCTGATAAACAAGCTATTGTTATAACTCACTATAGCACTTAGACATGCCAATGAAAAGCCGAGAGGAATTAGGCACCTAACCTGGTAAAGAAATTTTGAAAATCCCACCAAAGAGCAGATTTTGGTGGTATTTGGATGTATAGCGATGTAGATAGCAACTGTCTGCCTGTTAACGTGCTTAAAACCTTTTATAAATCTACCGTAGGTCCTTTCAAAACTCCCCTTGGGGCAGTGGGTCTCAACCAGGTGGGCACAGAGACCTTCCAGGGGATACATCAACTCATCTAGATATTTGCCTAGTTTTACAACAGGCTACATCAAAAGCACTAGCCAAGTCAGTAGAAACTAAAACTTCACACAGACAAAGGGAGAAAGTGAAACATTTTTTTCAGTAATAGTGTGGCTGTGACCTTTGTGTTTTTATGTCTGAGTTTGTAAGCAAGTAGTTTTTAAGTGAAGTGAAATTTGGAGGTCCATAAGACGAATCAGACTCCTGAAAGGGGCACTGTAGTCTGGAAAGGTTGAGAGCCATTGCTCTAGAGGTGCCGGTATTAAAGACATTTAGGCATCTAGTGGAATTTTCAAAACCAAATAGGTGTCTCAATCGCATTGATTTCAATGGGTGTTAGGTGCCTAGATACTTTTGAAAATCCCAGGAGGCACTTAAATACTTTTTAAAATCCGTCCCTAGGTGCTTCTCTGCATTGTTAAGCAGCTAAAACCTTTAAAATCTCTTCGCTAGTCATTTCCCAAGTCTCAATGGGTGAAACAGAATTTAACTGGGGAAGGGAGCAAAACATAGCAAGGAGGGATAGCTCAGTGGTTTGAGCATTGGCTTGCTAAACCCAGGGTTGTGAGTTCAATCCTTGAGGGGGCCACTTAGGGATCTGGGGCAAAAATCAGTACTTGGTCCTGCTAGCGAAGGCAGGGGGCTGGAATCAATGACCTTTCAAGGTCCCTTCCAGGTCTAGGAGATTGGTATATCTCCAATTATTATAACCATATTCCAGCAGGATGTGGGCCTGGGACAGGCCCTGCCTGTCACGCGGAGCTGTATCTGTACCTCTGACTGGGGGGAGACCGCGGGGCTTTGGGGACGCCTGTCTCTGGTCTCTCCCAGTGCAGTGCTGGTGAATGGGAAGGAAGGGAGGGTTTTCATACAGCTCTGCTCTGTGGCTCTGTCACTGTGTCTGCTGCAAGACACAGAGATACACCGCTGTGTCCGCCAGCTCCAGGGCTGTGGAGCTCTCATCAGTCTGGGAAGAAAACCTCTCCTGGGCAAAATCCGCATTTTCGCTATAAGCAGCGACAGCCGCCCTCTCCGCAGAATGTACTGCGGGCTTGGTTAGAGACTGTCGGTACCAGTAGAGATAGACGCCCGTGAGAATCGGTGGTATTGTAGGAAAAGCTGAATGTCACTGAGCCTCCTTCTACTCCAGACACTTGGGGTTCCTTGACTGACCGAGTCACCCAGCGCAGCACCTGCGACAAGAAATAAATAAATACAATGTATCAGTTCCAGACAAGTGGAGTGCCGAACCGAGAGAGGGAAAGAGAGAGAATAAAACTAGGTACCTAGATAGGTAGACTGAAAAGGAGGGACTGGGAGCGCTGCAGAGAAACAGAGACAGCTGGTGGATTGGTTCTGTTTTTGGGAGCAGAAAAGAGGGGGTTTAATTAGCAGTGAGCCAGGCTGCATGAACAAAGCTAGCAGCTCAAATACCTGGATACAGAGTGAATATAAAAAGGGTTAGAAGAAAACTCATTTCCATTGTTCAGAGGACTCTGCGCTTAGAGTCACAAAGAGGCGGTGAAAACACAACAGCGAAGCAAGGGGATTGTTGGCTGAATGTTATAAACCGACCCACATGACATGCCGCCCTGAAAAGTGCAGAGGGGCGAATCTGAACCAAACGCCCAAACCCAGAGGAAATGAGGGGCGGGGAGTGGTGTTTGCTTCTGAGTCCTCTGTGAAACCGTCTGCTACCTGGCTCTTCTACCCACTCAGGTTTTCAAACAGTTTTGTTTGAAGCTGACACTGTGCAATAGATACAATATTTAGACATTAACTTGAATTCTTTGCCTCATCAGGAAATCAGAGGGACTTACTTGCATAAGACGCTGGTTAAACGGAAAGCCTGACGGACAGAAAGAGAGAGCTGGATGGATGGATGCTGATTTCAGTGAAACTGAAACACTTCACACAGCAGCTGAGAGCCCGGCCAGAGTTGCGGTGATGGGACAGAGATCGGAACCTCGACCAATAACTTCTACAGCATGTTTCCAGCTTCAGGAAATCCTGTTACGATTTTCCAGGATTTGTGGGGTGATTTGTTTTATTGACAACAAATATTTTTTATTAAAAGGTTGTAAATTCATACATGTATTAACTCACATTTACATAACTGAGATAATAACGCATCCGGCGTGGTTTGCACAGCATGGTGGGTATAACACCACACAGGGAAAGAAACGGAAAGATTCTCCCAGACGTGGGAAGAGCAGAAGGAACTGAACTTGGCAGAGCAGTGTCATAAAGATAACGGCTAGTCCCTTTATCCAATTATGAAAATAGTTCTTCCTCCTCTTTGTTTATTAAAAGAAAGTGTATGATGTAAAAGAGTCCTCTCTGTGATTTCCCTCCTTCCTTCTCTGTATGACACGAGAGTCCCGAAAGACTCTCCAGGGGAGTGTTGGATTCAAAATAAAACACAGCGTAAAATGTAATTCCCAGAATGGCAGGCGTGCCCCCTTGAAGAGATAATAAATCATGCAAGTAATTTTGAAAAAACCATAAGAATGATCTGGCTCAGTAAGGCAAATGGTCCATCCAGCCTAGCGTCCTCTCTTCCAACAGTAGCCAGTGCCAGTGCTTCAGAACAGGACAATTATCGAGTGATCCGTCCCCTGTCGTCCAGTCCCAGCTTCTGGCAGTCAGAGGCTGAGGGACACAAAGAGCATGGGGCTGCATCCCTGCCCATCTTGGCTACTAACTATCGATGGACCTCTCCTCCACGAGCCATTCAGATGTTTCTCTAGACGAGGGGAGGGTTATTTTCACATGGAATTTCTCGCATTTCTCCAGAGGAATCATCAGTTATTGGTTTGGAGCAGGAGTCATTGAGAGAAATGTTCTGGCCTCTGTTATGCAGGAGGTCAAACTGCATGTGCATCATTCTTCCTTTTGACCTTGAAAATCTGTGTAACTCTGTTACTTGTCTCCAGAAGAGGTTATTGTAAGAACTCGGTTATTCCTACAAGCCATTCCTTAGTTACAAGAGTCTGCGGAAAGTGTTTCTTTGCTTCCTAAGGAAAAAAAATCACTAGATTTCACCATTTAAAACCTGCTTAGTGTAAAGTACTGTCAGTATTAGTGGTTGTAACTCTGCCATAGCCAGTCCTGCCGGGTTGGAAAAGCAGGAGAGTTGGCACCAGGCTGGCAGCCAGCCATAAACCTTGCCAAATAATCCATGAAATCAATCCTCTACAAGCCTTATATGTAGGCTTGGAAGGATTTGATTTTAGCAGTAGAAGTAAAAAATGTGGATTTCACCATATGCCAGACAAGCCCGGGTACAAGTACTTCCCTTGATAATCCTTTGCCTCGCTGTAAAATTCAGTTAAGAAAATTCTGCTTGGGAACTTTTTGGAGTTTGTTGTAAGGTGCCACCGGACTATTCCTTGGTTTTGGGTTTTTTTGCTTGTTTTGTTTTCAGATATTCAGGAAATCCTTTGAAGCCTTTGTGCATTAACCCAGACTTTCCCTGAATGAGCTGTGTGTGCGCACTCAAATGTAATTTATCCTGGCGGGAGGGAAGGGGGTCTTTGGCGAGTGATTTAATTTGAATCTTTAAATGTGATGTTTGTGGAAGCGGGGATTTTCCGAGGCACGAAAGCTAGAAGCGCAATTTCTTCTGGGAAAAAATCCATGGGACTCTCTCCTCACTGTGCACCAATAACCAAGAATTGTTGAGAAATTGGTTGTAGGGAGGTGGGGTCCTAGATTTCTCTGACATGTAATTTACTCTATGTACAACCAGTCACTGTGCTTCCAACTTAATGTAACCGCCTGCAAAGAGTCGCACTTACCAGCAAATCAAGACACGTTAAAGGAGGGTTGAGGAAGGCGAGGACACCGTTTACAAGCAAAAACAACCACGGTTCGTTCCGAGGGCTCTGAGTTCCACATACGCCCCTCATTAGGCCAGTGGCTGCAGAAGTTGGGCGAGTCTGTCACATTCAGGAAGGACGCTGTCTCTTCAGGGCTGAAGGGTTCAGGGCGGAACTGAAATCGGAGCCACTTTGCTTAAAACTATGAGCAAACGGTTGATGTTCGGACTTTTTGTTTTCACTCTATATCCAGGTAGTTGGTCCTAGAGCTTGTCCCATTGAGCCCGAATCTCTCTCTCTCTCTCTCTTTGTACACACACAAACACACACTGCCTCCCTATTCCCATCTTTCTCTCCCTCTCTGTGCAGTTTCTCTTTCTGTCCCCCTATTGCCTCTCTCTCAATCTACTTGTCTAAGGTTATAGTGGTGAGCGCTCAGACTACATACAACTAGTATATTTTATTTCTTGTTGCAGGTGCGGTGCTGGGTGACTCGGTCCTGCCCAGGGAACCAGGGCCGCCCAGAGGATTCAGGGGGCCTGGGGCCAGGGCCCGCTATAGGCCTATTCGCTTCATTTCCCCGAATGGGGCCTCGGCCTAAGAGGGCACCAAGCCTTAGGTGCCTTTTTAATTTGTTTTACTTACCCTGGCTGCCAGGGGCGGCTCCGGGCCCGGGGCAGCATGCCTGCGGGGGGCGCTTTTCCGGTCGCCGGGAGGGCGGCAGGCGGCTCCGGTGGACCTCCCGCAGGCTGCCTGTGGAGGGTCCGCTGGTCCCGCGGCTTTGGTGGAGCATCCGCAGGCACGTCTGCGGGAGGTCCACCGGAGCCGCAGGACCAGCAGACCCTCTGCAGGCACGTCCGCAGGACTGGCGACCAACAGAGTGCCCCCCGCGGTGTGCCACCGTGCTTGGGGCAGCGAAATGGCTAGAGCCACCCCTGCCGGCTGCGGACCCCTGGGGTCTTCCGTGGCCCTGCTCCCCTGGCCAGAGCGCCGACTGGAGCGAGGAAGCCTTGTGGTCCCGGGATCCCGGCGGGAGCTCCGGCTGAGAGCGCAGCAAGCCCTGTGGCCCCGGCCGGAGCTCCGGCTGAAGCCCGGCAAGCCCCATGGCCCCGCAGCTCTGGCCAAAGCGCTGCAGGACTTGCGGCCCCGCGACCCCATCCAGAGCACGGCAAGCCCTTGCCCTGCAGCCCAGCTCTCCCGGCTGGAGCTCCTGGCCCTTTAAATAGTCCCCAGAACCCTGGAGTGTGTGTGTGTGGGGGGGTTCTGGGGGATATTTAAAGGGCTGGGGCTCCAGCTGCCTCTGCCACCCTGGTCCTTTAAATAGCCCCCAGAGTCCTGCCGCTTCCCCAGGGCTCCTCCAGATATTTAAAAGGTCAGGGGCGGGGTTGAAGCAGGGGAGCCCTGGGCCCTTTAAATAGACCCCAGAGCCCTGGGATACTGGGGGGCTTGGGGGCTATTTAAAGGGCTGGGGTTCCATCTACCTCTGCTGCACCCCCTTCCCTGCTCGCACCAGCCCTGCACCCCCTGCCCTGCCCACACCAGCCCTGTATCCTCCTACCCTGCCTGCAGCCAGCCCCGCACCCCCTTCCCTGTCTCCAGCCAACCCCCGCGGCACCCCCCTGCCTGACGCGAGCTAGTCCCGCACTCCTCTGTCTCCAGCCCTGCCAACCCCTGCTGCACCCCCCTGCAGCCTTGCCTGAAGCCAGCCCATCCTACACACCCCTGTCTCCAGCCAGCCCTGCTCCCCTTGCCCTGCCTGCAGCCAGACCCTACCTCCAGTCAGCCCCTGCCCTGCCTCAAATTAGCCCCATGTCCACTGGTGCCCTGCAGTTCCCAGGGCAGTAACCCTGCACACCTTGTTCAATGAGGGGGAGAGAGAGCAGCTGGGACCCACACATGTGCACACCCCTAGGGAGTGGCGGGGACCCACACATGTGAAACAGAGGTCATTAATAACCAATCTATGAGTATTGGCTCTATATCTGTATTTCAAATATTTGCTCCTGGAGTAACTAACAAGGTAATCAGCCTGCACATCTTCATGGAACCATTCAAACTGAGTGGCCCATCCAAAGGATACTTAACCCACAATGGACCATGGGAGACGCCCATCACACTGAGTGGACTGTCATGTAAATATTCAAACTGGAATGTGGGTAATGGTTTGTCAAGGTTCCATCCCCACTCTGAACTTTAGGGTACAGATGTGGGGGACCTGCATGAGAAACTCTAAGCTCAATTACCAGCTTAGATCTGGTCTTGCTGCCACCACCCAGATTCCTCAGTGTCTGGAACACCCTCTTTCCCCAAAACCTTCCTCCCTGGGTAGCCTTGAGAGATTTCCTCACCAAGTCCCTGGTGAACACCGATGCAACCCCTTGGATCTTAACACAAGGAGAATTTAACCATCCCCCCTCCTTTCCCCCACCAATTCCTGGTGAGTCCAGATCCAATCCCCTTGGATCTTAAAACAAGGAAAGATCAATCAGGTACTTTAAAAGAAGGCTTTTAATTAAAGAAAAGAAAAGTAAAAGAAAAACCTCTGGGAGACGGCATACAGCTGACCTCACAGACAACAGATAGAAAACACAGAGGATGTTCCCCTGGGCAAAAATCTTAATACACACAAGAATACCCAAATGTGATAATTCCCTTAATGGTACCAAGACAAGTTACAAAGAAAATAAACATCAACCTATTTATTCCTTTCTAATACTCACTACTCTGATAAGAGGCTGGTTCCTTGATCTTTTCCACTCCGGCCAAAACCGAAACTGAACTAAGACAAAGGGAACTTCCCTCCTTCCTTTTGAAACGTCCTGTCCCCCCATTGGTTCCTCTGGTCAGGTGTCAGCTACGCTAGGTGAACTTCTTAACCCTTTACAGGTAAAAGAGGCATTAACCCTTAACTCTCTGTGTATGACATGGTTTCTGCTATACTTTTCCACAGTAAGAATAATGGGATTCCCTCCACATGGGAGAAGAAATAAAAGGCCCTGGGAACATGTCCATTTTGTCTTCAATCCTGCTTCTTTCCTCTGGAGGATCTGGACTTCAAACCTGAAGATTCAAACAAAGGATTGTGGATGTACTCCAGAGACCTGACTTAAGCCAGCAGTTTATACTATCTCTGCTAGAAGCCTGAACCAAGAACTTTGCAATTATTGTCTGTAGTTGATCCCTTCAACTAATTTTATCTCTCACTTTTATTTCTTTCTTTTTATGAATAAAACTTTAGATTTTAGATACAAAAGGGTTAGCATTAGTGCGATTTTTTGGTAAGATCTTAGTTGTACATTGACTTGGGTGCATGGCTGGTCCTTTGAGATCAGAAGAACCTTTTATTTGATGAGACTGGTTGTGAAGAACCACTCATCTCTGAACCCAGTGTTTTTGGTGGGGATATAGAAACTGGAATGCTTTAAGGAAACGGCTCTTATTTCTTCTTTTTAGCTAGTGGGGTGAAACAGTTTACTTTTGTTGCTGGTTTGGTATCTGCTATGAGGGAGTAGCCACCAGTCTTGGAGTGTATCTGCCCTATTTCTCAGCAGTTCATCCTGAGTTTGGCATCCTCAGTTGTGACCCACAAAGACACCAAGTTATAGTAGGTATATGCCCTGAAGCAGGGGTATTTCTGACCCTTCCAAACTTCTACCATATGTGCTAAGTAAGAGGGGATAAAAAGAAATTAGATCCATATTCTCAGCTGCATCCGACGAAGTGGGTATTCACCCACGAAAGCTCATGCTCCCAACCGTCTGTTAGTCTATAAGGTGCCACAAGACTCTTTGCTGCTCTTATGAGCAATGTCTTACATATCCGTACAGCTTCTTTAGTGGCGGGAAACTCTAGGACAGTGATCCTAATCATAAAGCAATCTGATCTCACCCTTCAATCTGACTGTCTGGCTTCTACACCATGTCTGAGAGAAAGAGGAAGGAGAAATTTGGGGGGTAAGGGGAACCACATTAAACACCAGGCTCTGCAATGACAGCCCTGCCTGAAAGGTGACTCATTGATAAAACATTGCCACACACACACACACACACACACACACCCCATGTTTTAAAAAGAGGAAGTTTTTCCAAAGCAGCTTAAAGTGTTTCTCTTTGTGATGGGTCAGTTGCCCTGCACTGGTGAACAAGGGGTTAAACAGCCCTTGAAGAGGCCTGTGTCAGCAGCGAATCAGGGGCCAGGGGGGAGGTTGAAGGCAGCCAACCAGGGCCAACTTTGGAGAGAGACGGACTGGCTGCCTAGACAGGGTACCTTGGCCAGAGCAGTGCTGGGGAAGGTAGGGGCAGCCAGGGGAGCTCTGGCCTGACCAACTCCAGGCCGAGGGCCTGAAACAGGGCCTTGAGGAGGTACTAGATCTGCAGAGGGGCAGCCAGGGGAAGAATAGGCAACAGGTCCACCCCCCCTTGCCAATGATGAGTGCCCAGTTCAGACTGCTCTTTGCCCCTGAGGGAAGCGGCTAGAGGAAGACTGGCAATGGGTCACTGAGGTGAGTCGTGGGATTAGGGGTAGCTGGTTCCCTGGAGGGGAGGCACTGCCAGAGAGCAGTAACCCGGGGAAGGGCACCGTGGTCTGGGAGGGACACGGGGCCTAACCTGGTGGAGACTTGGAAAGGACAGGTAACGGCAGGTGAGACACTGCCAGAAGAGGGCGCTCCTGGACTGTGAGAACTAATTCCCCAGGAAGGCCAGCAGGAGGCACCGCCACTGTGAGTCTGAGCCTCTGTCACACTCTTCTACCTATTCTCATGTCTAATAGCTGCAAAACCTGACTCGTGTTACGGAAAGGGATTCATGGGGGCAGTTCTTTGGCTAGTGGCCTCTGCTGTTAAACACCTTAAGTCCCCCCACCCCCCAGTAGTGTTCTAAAGAAGAATTATTTTGGTCAGTTCTTTTTACGTGTTCCTTCATGCAAGCTCCAGCTTCATTATTCATGCTAGTAATAATAATAGGGCTCAGCTTTTCCTAGACGTGATAGCTAATGAATTCCTTCATCAAGTGGTTGCTGAACCGACGAGGGGGGATGCCATTTTAGATTTGATTTTGGTGAATAACGAGGACCTTGTTGAGGAAATTGTTGTAGGGGACAACCTTGGCTCGAGTGATCATGAGCTAATTCGTTTCAAAATAAATGGGAGGATAATCAATACTGCATCTGAGACTAGGGTTTACGATTTCAAAAGGGCTAACTTTACTAAATTAAGGCGACTAGTTAGGAAGTGGACTGACTAGCATATTTAGGGATCTAAAGGCAGATGACGCCTGGGGTTACTTCAGGTTGAAGTTGCAGGAGTTGTCAGAGGCATGTATCCCGAGAAGGGGAAAACGGCTCGTGGGTAGCAGTTTTAGACCAAGCTGGATGAGCAAGCGTCTTAGAGGGGTCATTAAGAAAAAACAGAAAGCGTACCAGGAGTGGAAAATGGGAGGGATCAGCAAAGAAACCTACCTTATTGAGGTCAGAGGGTGTAGGGAAGCAGTGAGAAAGGCAAAGCGACGGGTGGAGATGGACCTAGCGAAGGGGATTAAAACCAATAGCAAACGGTTTTTTAGCCATATAAATAGGAAGAAAACCAAAAAGGAAGAAGTGGGACCGCTTAAAACTTTAAACGGAGTGGAGATTAGGGATAATCTTGGAATGGCACAATATCTGAATGAATATTTTGCCTCAGTCTTTAATGAGGCTAATGAAGGGCTAAGGAATAGTGGTAGAGGGACCGATGGGAATGAAGATATGGGGGTAGACATTACGGTATCTGAGGTAGAAGCCAAACTTGAACAGCTTAACGGAAGTAAATCGGGGGGCCCGGATAATCTTCATCCTAGAATATTAAGGGAATTGGCGAGTGATATTGCTAGTCTGTTAGCTTATAATTTTTAATAAATCTCTAAATTCGGGATTGTACTGTTTGACTGGAGATTAGCTAATGTAGTTCCTATATTCAAGAAGGGGAAAAAGTGACCCGGGTAACTCCAGGCCTGTTAGTTTAACATCTGTAGTATGCAAAGTCATGGAAAAGATCTTAAAAGAGAGAGTGGTTACGGACCTTGAGGCCGATGGCAACTGGGATAAATTACAGCATGGATTTACGAAAGGTAGATCGTGCCAAACCAACCTGATCTCCTTCTTTGAGAAAGTAACAGATTTTTTAGACAAGGGAAATGCGGTGGATCTAATATATCTGGATTTCAGTAAGGCGTTTGATACGGTACCGCATGAAGAATTACTGGTTAAATTGGAAAAGATGGGGATCGAAATGAAAATCCAGAGGTGGATAAGGAGCTGGCTAAAGGGGAGACTGCAGAGGGTAGTATTGAAGGGGGAACTGTCAGGTTGGAGGGGGGTTACCAGTGGAGTTCCTCAAGGTTCGGTTTTGGGTCCGATTTTATTCAATCTATTTATTGCTGACCTGGGAACCAAGAGTAGGAGTGGGCTGATAAAGTTTATGGATGACACCAAGTTGGGAGGTATTGCCAATTCGAAAAGGATCGATATCCTCCAGGGAGATTTGATGACCTGGTAAACTGGAGTATTAGTAACAGGATGAAATTCAATAGTGAGAAGTGTAAGGTAATGCATTTAGGGATGACTAACAAGAATTTTAGTTATAAGCTAGGGACGCATCAGTTGGAAGTAACGGAGGAGGAGTAGGCAATGTGATGTGGCCGTTAAAAAAGCTAATGCGGTCTTGGGATGCATTAGGCGAGGTATTTCTAGTAGGGACAAGGAGGTGCTAGTCCCGTTATATAAGGCGTTGGTGAGACCTCATTTGGAGTATTGTGTGCAGTTTTGGTCTCCCATGTTTAAGAAGGATGAATTCAAACTGAACGGGTACAAAGAAGGGCCACTAGAATGATCCGAGGAATGGAAGGTCTGTCGTATGAAAGGAGACTTGAGGAGCTCGGTTTGTTTTCCTTAACCAAAAGAAGGATAAGAGGAGATATGATTGCACTCTTTAAATATATCAGAGGGATAAATACCAGGGAAGGAGAGGAATTATTTCAGCTCAGTGCTAATGTGGACACGAGGACAAACGGATATAAGTTGTCAGTCAGGAAATTCAGGCTTGAAATTAGACGAAGGTTTCTAACCATCAGGGGAGTGCAATACTGGAACAGCCTACCGAGGGAAACAGTGGAAGTAAGGACCTCCATGACTTTAAGATTAAGCTAGATAAGTTTATGGAGGAGATGGTATGATAGGATAACGGGCTTAGTCAATAGGTCAATTAAGTGCCACACTGGTAAATTGTACAATGGGTCAATGACATGATATAACCTTTTTCCAGAGGGTAGTGCTGGAGAGTCTTGCCCGCAAGCTCTGGGTTCAGCTGACCGCCATATTTGCGGTCGTGAAGGATTTTTCCTCCAGGGAAGATTGGCAGTGGCCCTGGAGGTTTTTCACCTTCCTCCGAAGCATGGGGCAGGGGTCGCTAGCTAAAGGAGTGGGTGGATCGGCTTATGTGGCCTGCATCTTGCAGGAGGTCAGACTAGATGATCATAATGGTCCCTTCTGATCTTGAATTCTATGATTCTATGATTCTATGATTATTCACTCATGTCCCAGACATTTCCTTCTTTTCTGGTATCTTGGGAGATAAGAACATGTTCAGCTTCCTTACCAATCTAGTCATTTATTACAAATAGTACCTAGTAGTTCCCTGAGGAATAACCTTTCAAAGCATTAAGATGTCTGTGTAACTGCAGTAGATTTTCAGATTTCAGATTTATATGTTAAGGTATAAATAACATTTGAGTAGAAAGTTCATAGTTTGGCCCTTAAATGGTAGCTTTCCAATGAACAAGTCTTGTTTAAATCGGTAAATGGTTCATGGAAATTCATTATCATGTTAGCTAATGACCCTTTGGAACTCATTGGCATAAAATATATAAGTGATGTCAACAGTTTACCAGATATTGTTTTTGTTTTTTAAAAAAGTGGGATGATTTTATGGATAAATTCAGAGTTTCCCTAATGAGGACTTAAAAATTGAAAGATGGATAAACTTTCCAATCTCAGACAAACTGATATTTGTCCAGGTTTAGGGGAGAAACACCCCTATCAGAGATAATCCCATAACAACTACCCATCGGAAGGTGTCTTATCCCTTCCGCTGATAGCTGATACCGCTGGTAGAAGATAGTCAAAGAGTAAACACTGAACTGGATGGCCCTCTGTTCTGATCCAGTGTGGTAAATGCAGTGTTCCTATCTTCCCAATTTCTACCTCATTCCATTTCTAAAGCCTTCACATAGGAGACACCAGAGGAGTTGCAGGAGGAATGAATTGCAATTCATTCACAATGTCATATAATTTAATGGGTCAGAGCCTCCGCTGTTGCGAACAGGAGTAGCTCAACTGTTTCCTTTTAAGTGCACTGCTTCAAAACAAATGAGAAACTGGACCATTTTTCAATGGAGCTATGGCCAGTTAACACCAGCTTGGGCTTTGCCGCATCACTCCAGGGTAGATAGGCAGGCAGATTTCCACCACTAGGAATCTGACACATTCACTCCATAGTTGCCATACAAATGTATATCATTTGGTCAGCTAGGCCACATCTGTGTCCCATCATCTTCCCCCAGTGGGTTTTTCTGCAGTGACCCTGCTGGGTGCAATCATTGTGTCACTCATGCCACAGTAGTAGATGGCAGAGTTGCTCAGTTCACTGGAGTTTTTTTTCAGGTGGAAGCTCTCCTGTTCTTTGGGTGTGGCGGAGAACCCTCGCCTGATCTTTCTCTCTTCCTTATCCAGTGCTTCATATTGTGTCAGCAAGAGGCGAGGGGCTTCATTTGGGTACAGCTCGTACCACCAGAGCGTGGGATTCAGGGTGTTGTCATAGATGGAGTAAAACGTTCCTGGAAATAAGGCACAAAGCAATTGTTTGCCATTGCTTTCAAGGAGGGAGGGAGGGAGGGAAGCAGCAGAGACTGACGACATGTACCCAAAACCACCCCTGACAACGTTTTTGCCCCATCAGATATTGGGAACTTAACACAGAATTCCAAAGGGCAGCAGGAACTGTGGGATAGCTACCCACAGTGCACCACTCCGTGACTCAATGCTACCCACAGTATTAAGGAGGCACTCTGCCTACCTAATGCACTTACTGGGGACATGCACCATCGACTGTATAAAAATTGGTTGCTAAAGATCGACTTCTATAAAATTGATTGGGGTTTGGAACAGGTCCCATATGAGGAGAGATTAAAGAGGCTAGGACTCTTCAGCTTGGAAAAGAGGAGACTATGGGGGGGATATGATAGAGGTATATAAAATCATGAGTGTTGTGGAGAAAGTGTATAAGGAAAAGTTATTAACTTATTCCCATAATACAAGAACTAGGGGTCACCAAATGAAATTAATGGGCAGCAGGTTTAAAACAAATAAAAGGAAGTTCTTCTTCATGCAGCGCACTGTCAACTTGTGGAACTCCTTACCTGAGGAGGTTGTGAAGGCTAGGACTATAACAGCGTTTAAAAGAGAACTGGATAAATTCATGGTGGTTAAGTCCATAAATGGCTATTAGCCAGGATGGGTAAGGAACGGTGTCCCTAGCCTCTGTTTGTCAGAGGGTGGAGATGGATGGCAGGAGAGAGATCACTTGATCATTACCTGTTAGGTTCACTCCCTCTGGGGCACCTGGCATTGGCCACTGTCGGTAGACAGATACTGGGCTAGATGGACCTTTGGTCTGACCTGGTATGGCCATTCTGTTGTTCTTATGAACTTCTCCACCGTGATCATGGCAGAGTGCGTGTGTTTATCTGTTTAGTTTCAGTGATATTGAACTATCTGGTTGCACTTTCCTTCGAGAACGGGGCTGGGGGCAGCTTTCACTAGAGCTGCTCATGAGACGGGGGATGTGTTCTGGTCTTTCCTGATTTTCCCTTACTTGGTGACTCGTGACATTCACCATCATTTCTGAGATGGTGACACTCCGGATTAGGGCAAAGTAGGAAAACACCGAGAGCTAATGAGTGAATATGTGTGAGACAGAGATTTCTGTTTCAACTTCAATGTTTGCAGTTCTTCCCTTTCTGCCACCGACTCCCCCAGCCCCCCAGGGCCATCTCCTCGCTGCTCCACACTGACCCTGCACAGTTTTTGCTCAGCGCCCCTGACGGCCCGTGTCACTGTGTCTCTCGCCGCGCAGTAATAGGTCCCGGAGTCGCTCAGGTCGCTGGCCGGTTTCCACAGGTGGAAGGATTTGTTCTTTTTATCGTGGGTGGCATTGAACCCTTTTCTGATCCCTTCATCCGAGTCCTCGCGTCCCAGGTCCCCAGGAACAGCCGGGGTGTTGGCTGGGGAACTGCACGTACCAGAAGGGGTAAGGAAACCCAGAAATCTGATAGGTGCAGTTCAGACGCACCGGATCCCCTTGGCGGGTGATAACGCTGCCTTCAGTTTGGGTCACTGAGTCTGCTCCATAGATGCCCTCTGTGAGAGGAACAGAGCAGCAGACACACTCAGATAGAACCGAAGCTGAGACACTCAGAAATAACATGCAGGTAACAGATACAAACAAGGCAGCAAAAACGCGAGATAGACTATAAACATAATAGATACAATCAGATATAAGCACTTCCTGATCTTCGGCATCTAACATAAATTATGAAGACACAGTACAGACAACATGGCTCGATAGAATGTAACACATTTGAGATCACTGAATGTTACTCACTTAGAATAGCTGTGACTATAACAGCGGAGAGCCAAGTTGGAGCCGTCCTTGGGTTCATGATTCTTTGACTAAACAAAACCAATTTACTAACCCCGAAAGAATTTATTTGTCTTCTTGGCTAGTAGCTCCAGTTTAGGGAAGCCAAGAATTCTGCCCTATAAAAGGTGCCTTTCAAATGAATGTTGTCTCTCTCAGCAGGAGCTCTCAGAACAGCATGAACCCAACTTCACAGGAGTGATTCTCTCTGCTCTGTAAATCCTCATCAGTGGCACCGTATCTAAAAGGAAACGGGGGCTAGACTGGCGCCAGGGGCGGCAGAGAGCCGGGGACAGAAGAACGGGCTGTTACTTGTATTATTTATCTTCTAGGAACACACCGCCTCCAAGCGGCAAAATGTGATCACAATAGGAATTCGCTTCAGCGGTTTTTCTGATGCAAAGATGGGATGTTCCGGTAAAGACTCACTGTTTATCAATGTATCCTGGGCAAGTGAAGATTCTTCAACTGCTCAGTACCAGTTTTCCTCTAGCATATGAACTTCTACACCATGATAATGGCAGAGTTCGTGTTTTTTTATCTGTTTAGTTTCAGTGATATTGAACTATCTGGTTGCACTTTCCTTCGAGAACGGGGCTGGGGGCAGCTTTCACCAGAGTTGCTCACGAGAGGGGGGATGTGTCCTGATCTTTCCGGATTTTATCTTATTTAGTGATTCGTGAAATTCAGCATCATTTCTGAGCTGGCAAAATTCCGGATTAGGGCAAAGAAGGAAATCGGAGAGAGCTAAACTGTGTGTGCGTGAGAGAGATTTTAGTTCCAAGTTCATTGTTTGCAGACCCCCCGCTTTCGGCCCCTGAGTCACCCCAGACCCAGGTGCCCGCCTCCGTGCTGCTCCGCACATCCCCTCCCTGAGCGGTTTTTGCTCAGCGCCCCGGCCGGCCCGTGTCACTGTGTCTTTCGCGGCGCAGTAATAGGTCCCGGAGTCGCTCAGGTCGCTGGACGGTTTCCACAGATGGAAGGATTTGTGCTTTTCATCGTGGGTGGCATTGAATCCTTTTCTGATCCCTTCTTCCGAGTCCTCCCGTCCCAGGTCCCTCAGGAAGAGCCTGGGGGGCTGGCTGGGGAACTGCACGTACCAGAAGGGATAAACCGTAACACCGGAAGAAAATTGATAGGTACAATTCAGACGCACCGTGTCCCCTTGGGAGACAATAACGCTGCCTTCAGTTTGGGTCACTGAATCTGCTCCATAGATACCTTCTGTGGGTGGAACAGAGCAGAACAGACACACTCAGATATCACAGAACAGAACTGATATACTCCGAGACAACATGCATGTAACCGGTACAAACAGCGCAGCAAAAACATGGTAGATAAACGCGGTAGAGTCACTAAGACAAAATAGAAACACAAAGCGTGCCCTGACAGACCACACAAGAAAAAATAACATCTAGGCTCAGATATAATGAATAATATTGGCGTGCTCAGAGACAACACACACACAGAAGACATTCCTCTATAATAGAAATATAATATTTATACTGGAAACAACAGGAAACATAAACCCTCATAGACAATATAAACACACTAGGTACAATCGGATGTAATGTGAACGCTTCGTGATCTCAGGCGTTCAGACAAACTAGAGGATGAAGGCAGGATGAAGACACGGTTCGATAGAATGTAACAAAGCTGAGAACACTGAATGTTACTCACTTAGCGCAGCTGTGACTATAACAGCGGAGAGCAAAGTCAGAAACATCCTTCGGTTGAAGGATACTTTTGACTGAAGAGAGCTAATTCTCCTAGTCAGCAAAAACTAATTCCTCTAGGTGTCTATTAGCGCCAATTTAGGAAAGGCGAGAATTTTGTCCTGTAAAAGGTGCCTTAGAATGAATGTTGTGTCTGTGAACCGAAGATGCCCATGGAACAGCATGAACCCAGCCTCACAGGAGTGAGTCTCTCTCTGTAAATCCTTCTCCACGTACTGTCAGCAACGGGGGCGTGTGAAGGACAAAGGGGGCAGGTTGGTGTCCGGGGCGGGCAGAGAACATGGGACCTGGTTACTTGTGTTATTCACCTAGCACCACAGCGCCCCCAAGCGGCAAAATGTGATCACACACATGGGAAATGGTTTCGCAGATTTTTTTACACCTTGCCATAAAACAGCCTTCCCGATACAGATGGTGAGTATTTTTCTGATGCAGCAGGTGATGAAGGTCTGCTAAAGACTCTGTCTGTCTGTCTATGTACACTGGGCTGGAGAAGATTCCTCAACTGCACAGGGCCAGCCAGTTTTCCTATCGAATATGAACCTCTCACCTGTGATCAGGCTCGAGTTCCTGTGTTAATTGGTTTAGTTTTAGTCACATTAACTGTCTGGTTGCACTTCTCTTCAAAAAGGGACCTGGGGGCAGCTTTCACCAGAGTAGTTCATGGCGGGTGGGGCGGCTTGATGTGTTCTGGTCTTTCGTGATTTTACCTTATTTAGTGATTCATGACATTCACCATCATTTCTGAGATGGTAACAATCCGGGTTAGGCAAAGAAGCAAAACACAGAGAGTTAAAGTAAATATGTGTGTGTGTGTGAAAGAGAGCAAAACAGCTGTTTCAGCGTAATAAGCTGTGGGAGGGAGGAGGAGCTGGACCGCAGCACGCTTCGGGGTGGAGGCGGGGAAGGGGCAGGGATTTGGGGAAGGAGTCCAACAGGGGCAGGGAGGGGGCGGTATTGGGGCGGGAACTTTGAGGAAGGGGTTGGACTGGGGGCGGGGCAGGGCGGGGACGGGGTGGGGCGGGTCGAGCACCCACCGGCGCCAGACGAAGTTGGCGCCTATGAGTAGGAGGACAACGGTACTGCTGTGCCATTTAATAGGCTATTGTTTTTGGAACACACTGGTGCCCTCATGGCAAAACTAGCTGCCAGAAGTTCGTTGACGGAAAATGCAGTATGGTGACCAGATCCCGCCTCTAATTCTCCTAGGCTCCTCTGAAAATCCCTGTCACCGGGCGTTTCTCTGTCCTTGGGCCTCCTTCCGCTCCCCTCTCTGCAGCCAAACGGCAGCCAGAAAATGGGCTGGTTATTATACAGAGGCAGCCCCTGACTGTCACACAGTGTCGCTCTGAGCACAGTAATACACAACAGCATCTGCCATCCTCGCCCTGCACAGGGCCAGTGCGCTGGACTTTCTGTCTGGGGAGAGAACATAAGAACATAGGGATATAAGAATGGCCATACTGGGTCAGACCAAAGGTCCATCCAGCCCAGTATCCTGTCTTCCAACAGTGGCTAATGCCAGATGTCCCAGAAGGAATGAATAGACAGGTTATTATCAAGTGATTCATGCCCTGTCACCCAATCCCAGCTTCCAGCAAACAGAGGCTAGGGACACCATTCCTGCCCATCCTGGCTAATAGCCATTGATGGACCTATCCTCCATGAACTTATCAAATTCTTTCTTGAACACTGTTATAGTCTTGGCCTTCACAACATCCTCAGGCAAGGAGTTCCAGAGGTTGACAGTGTATTGCATGAAAAAATACTTTCCTGGTTTGTTTTAAACCTGCTACCAATTAATTTCATTTGGTGGCCCCTTGTTTTTTTATTATGAGAAGGAGTAAATAGCATTTCGTTATTTACTTTCGCTATACCACTCATGATTTTATAGACCTCTATCATATCCCCCCTTAGTCGCCTCTTTTCCAAGCTGAAAAGTCCCAGTCTTATTAATCTCGCCTCATATGGAAGCTGTTCCATATCCCTAATCATTTTTGTTGCCCTTTTCTGAACATTTCCCAATTCCAATATATCTTTTTTTGAGATGGAACAATCACATCTGCATGCAGAATTCAAGCTCAGGCTAAAGATAAGACACTGGCCCCATTCAAGGACACTGCTCACAGCTAAGACTTGGCTGACAACCAAGAAAAAGGCGGGGCTTGAATGTGCCCAAGCAGCTATGAGATCTGCAAAACACTTCCAGGCACTAATGAAATGTGTTAGGTTTCTTTCCTCACAGGTAAAGAAGCGCTACCCAAAGACCCTAGCAGCCCTGCCACTCCTTGGAACCAGGAGACTGGATCAATGTAAAGGTCCACCAACGAAAGACTGCTTTGGCTCCATGCTGGAAAGGCCCTTATTAAGTCCTGCTGACTACCAACACCGCTGTGAAGTGCCAAAGACTGACTGCTTGGACCCATGATTCTCACTGCAAGAAGACACCTCCACCTCGGGAGGATTCTCCTACTGATGATTAGCCTATTCCTTCTTCTAGCTCCACTGTGCCTTCTGGACAGCAGGGAAAAAGGACAAGGTGAAGTGCTAGTAACCTCTCCCTTGTCCACTGACAGACCTACTGTGCCTTTGGATTTTTCTAGAAGAATCAAAACAGGGTGATGTGTTGGTAACCTCTCCTCTGTAGGATGCTGAACCATGACTGTTTCTGAGAAAGAAGAAGGAACACTCACTCCACTGAAATTGCCAAAGTCCAGGAATTCCTGACTAGAAAGGACATTAGAACTGACCCTGGTGAAGAAACAAAGAATTATACACTGGCAGGAAGAAATTTGTGGGACCCATGCCTGGGAATGTGGTATTGATTGGATTTTGGGGTTATTCTACAGGCTGTGCCCTGTGTTCTGATAAATCCTTCAGCATGTATTGCTCTCTACTTGATTTTAAATGATAAGTACCAAAGGCACTTTGCCACTGCCTCTGCCATCTCCTCCATTACACTATTACCCATGTAATACATCCAAATACAGACAATGCCATATAGCTGATAAAACCAATGGTCAAGGCCCTCACACTTTAGTGATTTATTTAAAGATTGTTTGGAAAAAAAGATGTTTAAAGTTCAGGATATCCCTGTGACAAAGTGGGACTGTTCGTACTGGGGCTGGGAATGCTGTGTGCAGTTCTTAAGTATCTAGCAAAGCAAAGGGCCAGTGCAACTGAATGCCTGACACTCTGTCTCCTAGCAACTGATGGCCTGGGCACCTCCTGCGAAGGTGCAACCAGAGGTGTTGGAGACAAAGAGGTCAGGTGACCTCCTGGCCCGGGAAAGAAGCAGAGGAGAGAGGAGGGGCTGGAGGGGGTTGGGCAGACTGGAGCTGGCTGGGGAAAGAAGGGAAGCACAGACAGGCCTCTGATCCCCAATGGGGCCATGGGGCCCTGGGGCCCCAAGGTGAACCTAACAGGGGGGATCCTGTTATCTGTGCCTGCAAGACCTGTGTTGGACTGTGTTCCTGTCGGCTAAATAAACCTTCTGCTTTACTGGCTGGCTGAGAGTCCTGGTGAATCGCAGGGAGCCCAGGGGTGCAGGGCCCTGACTCCCCCACACTCCGTGACAACTGGTGGCAGGGGTGGGATCTACTGCACCCCGTGGATGGCGCTTCCTGCAGCAAGTTACTGGGGAGCAGTAAAATGAAGGGGCGATTGCAGGGGTGATTAACCCCTGGGAGTGTGTGACCAGAGAGAAGGACTTTGCAGTAACAGGGTCCCCGGGGATCGTGAGCGAGCGGTCCCAGGGGCGGAGGAGTCTGCAGCTCGACCATGGCAGAGAGGTGGTGACCTCAAGGACTGGCACACTAGGGGTCCCCTGAACCTGTGGGGAGTGGCAGCACCCGGCCTGCGAGTGGCCAGCAGGAAGATGTATGCCAAGCAGCGTAAGTGCGACCTGGTGGAGCTGTGCAAGCAGAGGGGCTGCTCAGTGGGAAGCTCATCAAGGACCAGCTGATTGCCCAGCTGAGGACGAAGATCGCATGAATGAACCGATCCCTGTCTCTGAGGGAAGCAGCATGGCAGATGCAGCCCAGGCACCAGTGTCTGTCCCCGCTGGGAATGGTCAGCCGGCCACTGAGGGCTTCCTGAGACCTCCCACCCCTAGTCCTAGGGGGAGGGGGAGGAGGAGCCCAGCGACTACCAAGGGCACCGTGATCCCCGGCCAGCAGGGGATCCTCCCGCGAAGCTCACCCCGAGCAGGAGCGCCCCGGCGACGCTGCATCCGTGGAGCGATGCGGCTGGAATGGGAGAAGGAGCTAAAACTGAGAGAGCTGGAGGATCGTGAGAAACAGAGGGAACAAAAACAGAGAGAGCTGGAGGATCGTGAGAAACAGAGGGAACATGAGGAGAGACAAAGCCAGCGTGAGCTGGAGGAGAAAGAGAACCAGCGTAAACACGAGGAGAACCAGCACCAGCAGGAGTGGGAGGCGAAGGAGAAGCAGCGTAAACCCGAGCTGGACATGGCCCAGCTGAAAAACAGTGCGGCCCCAGCTGCGGTGAGTGAGGGGGGACCCAAGCCTACAAAGAGCTTCGATAAGAGCTTCCTGGCCCGGCATAAGGAGGGGGAGGACATAGATACCTTCCTGACGGCCTTTGAGAATGCCTGCGAGCTGCACCGGGTTGACCCTGCAGACAGGATCCCGTTTCTCACCCCCTTACTGGACTCCACCACCGTGGAGGTGTACAGCCAAATGAAAGGGGCAGAGGCAGGGGACTACAACCGGTTCAAACAGGCCCTGCTCCGCGAGTTTGGGCTGACCCCGGAGATGTACCGGAAGAGGTCCCGGAGTCAACATAAGACCTGGGAGGTCACATACTTACAACTGGTCAACCGGGTGCAGGGGTATGCCCGCAAGTGGACAGCTGGGGCCCAAACTAAAGAGGACCTGCTTGACCTATTCATACTGGAGCACCTGTATGAGCAGTGCCCATCTGACCTGAGGCTGTGGTTGATGGGCCAGAAGCCGGAGAACCCGCAGCATGCAGGCCAGCTGGCCGACCAATACATGGACATTCGGGCAGGGGATAGCAGGGAGGCATCTCGAAGGAGCAGGTCTGCCTCAACGCAGAGAGAGAGTCACCATGGGCCTCCAGCAGGGGCCTATGGAGAACCCCCACCAAAGGGAAACATCCGGCGTCAGGTCCATCCGACCCACTCGAGGGGACCCACGAGACATGGGCTGCTATCACTGTGGCCAACGAGGCCACATACGGGCCGAATGCCCCAAGCTCAGGGACAGACCGAGCAGACCCAACCTGCAGAGGGTTGACTGGGTAGAGACCCAGTCGGATGAGGGGCAACATTCCCAGGAAAGGGGGGCTGGCCGCGCACCACCTGGGAAGGAGGGAGGAGGGCCCCAGGTCTGCTCCTCTTGGGGGCTGGATGCTCCAGACTCCAGGTTTTTGGTTTACAGGGTGGGCACGGGGCTTCTCCAGAGCGAGTGCCTTGTTCCCTGGAGGTGGATGGGAGGAAGGTCACTGGTACTGGGACACGGGCACAGAGGTGACGCTGGTCTGCCTGGGGTGGTGGCCCCAGATTGATGGTGCCTGATACCTACCTGACCCTGAGGGGTGTGAGCGGGACCCCATTCAAGGTGCCTGTGGTGAGGGTGCACCTGAAGTGGGGACAAGGAGGTCCCCAAGGACGTGGGGTGCACCCACATTTGCCCACGGAAGTGTTAATTGGGGGACCTCGAGGCCTGGCCAGGCAATGCTCGGGTGCCCTGGTCGTGACCAGAAGTCAGAGTCGGCGCAGGGCACCGCGCCTGACAACGGGAAGGTACTCCGCCCGAGGCGCAGGACCCTGACCTGGTGGGGAGGGGAACACCCAGGACATGGCTCAGAGAGGCTGTGGCCTCAGACCCAGCCGGTGAGAGAGAGCAGATCCTCATCCCTGCCCCAGCGGCTGAGTTCCAGGCCGAGGTGCAGAAAGATCCTCCTGCGGAAGCTCAGGACCTGGCAGACCTCAGTGCAGTACAGACCATGGGGGGAGGTGGCCGGAAAAGGTTCCTGTGGGAGAAGGGGTTCCTGTACCGACAATGGGCTCACCCAGGGAAGATGGAGTCAGGGGGGATCAGGAGGCAGCTGGTGGTACCCCAGAAGTATCGCCGCCAGCTGCTGTGCCAGGCCCATGACATCCCCCTCTCGGAGCACCAGGGAGCCTGGCGTACCCAGCAGAGGCTGCTACAGAACTATTACTGGCCGGGGGTCTTTGCCCATGTCCGGCAGCACTGCTGCTCCTGTGAGCCCTGCCAGAGGGGGGGGAAGGCCCGGGACAAGGGTATAATGGCTGTAGGACCCTGGCCCAGCACAGAGGATCCTGTCCAGAGGGGGGCCAGGGTCAAAAGGGGGGCTCTGAACCAAGAGAGCCCGAATCACAGCCCCCCAAACTAGAACGCAGGGAGAAGGCCCCAGCCCAGCTTGAACCCCAGGCGTACTGGGGTGGGGAAAGGGCACGAGCTGCATAAACCTTCCCACCGGCAAACTACGAGTGCCCTTGAGTCCCCTGACCTACAGGGGGCAGGAAACTGGAATGGCCTGGGTAACTCTTCCCATAACTGGGGGCCCTGGGGCCTCTGTGGCAATGTAGGTGGGTTCGAACTTCCCCAGGTCACTGGCTGGAGTAACCCCGCTCAGTTTGAAGGGGGGAGAGGTGTGACGAAGTGGGACTGTTCGTACCGGGGGCTGGGAATGCTGTGTGCAGTTCTTAAGTATCTAGCAAAGCAAAGGGCCAGTGCAACCGAATGCTAGGACACTCTGTCTCCTAGCAACTGATGGCCTGGGCACCTCCCCTGCGAAGGTGCAACAAGAAGTGTTGGAGACAAAGGGATCATGTGACCTCCTGGCCCGGGAAAGAAGCGGAGGAGAGAGGAGGGGCTGGAGGGGGTTGGGCAGACTGGAGCTGGCTGGGGAAAGAAGGGAAGCACAGACAGGCCTCTGATCCCCAATGGGAGCTATGGGGCTCCTGGGGCCCCAAGATGGACTTAACAGGGGGGATCCTATTATCTGTGCCTGCAAGACCTGTGTTGGACTGTGTTCCTGTCGGCTAAATAAACCTTCTGCTTTACTGGCTGGCTGAGAGTCCTGGTGAATCGCAGGGAGCCCAGGGGGGTGCAGGGCCCTGACTCCCCCACACTCCATGACAATCCCATATAAGTGAACAATTGAGTGGGGAATAAATGGATCAGTGGAAATAGAAATCTATGATATCACTACAAATGAACCCCAAGAATCTGTAATTGAAATTGATGGGTTCCATAGTGAAGTAGATATGATGGCTATTCCTGGAATTTGTACTGTGTTACAAGAAAGAGGGCCTGGGTTATTTCCTCTGGAAGAAGAGGGACTTGACCAGATCCCTATGGGATGGGACGAATAGTGCAGCAGCCATTTGGAATATTCTTAAAAGCCAAGAACATGATGAGAAATTGGGCCAACTAGAAAAGGTCACTAGCCTTATTGCTGGAGCTCAGCTAACCCAAGTACAGGCTGGAGTTGGTGAGTTACATGTCATTTCCACGCTTAGTTCTATGACCCAGAAGTTACTGACAGAGATGGTATTGAATATCATTGAGGCTGGGCAGGCATTGCAGTGGGATCTAGCTTGTTTGGGAATTCAGGATTTCCTGAATGACCAGCTGATGGCCATTCGGAGTGATCTTGAGCACCAGACTTGGCCCACTGCCCTTACAGACACATCAGGAATCATCTGATCTGTGATCATGGAGACATACTTGGACACTTTCTGGGTGGAAGTGTGAACATTCACAGTGCTCCTTCCAAGCATATGGACCGGTTATGGGGGTGTGGGACTGGATTATTCACCGTGACATCTGGGAGATTAGACCACCTGGTATACCTAACTGATTTATAGTCAGTGCCCCTAGAATAACACCTGGTATTTTGGATAGGAATAGGGAGTCAATGGACATTTTGGCTGTTAGAACCCCTACAGCTTCAGTGTATCCGTAACTGAAGTCAGGAGAAGTTGTCACTGTTCAAGACTACATTATCTGGGAGGGTAGAGGACAAGGAACTATCCTGACAGGACACCTACTTTTTTCAAGTTAATGATAGCTGTGTGTATATTAAAACCACCGCATTGCAAGATATACATTTTAATCTCATTACCACTGCAGGCAATCATATTGTTTACTGGCCTGCAGATAGAATTTTGCAAGTAGCTTTAGGTTCCAGATACCCTTTAATTGACCATCTTAGTACCTGATCGATTTAAAGATTTGCTTCATTGTTACCAGAGGTTCAAAGAATCTCTGAAATACAAGGGCAAATTCATATGCTTCAGAATATATATCAAGATGTAGTGTGCTTTGTGACCAAAACTGTACAACAACCCCATTATATTATTGCTATGGGAATGTTATTGCTTGTATTGCTATTAGTTAGCTTAGGATTATGTTGTTGTTGTTGTTGTAAAGGATGTACTAAAAGTAATACCTTTCATGTCCATACTAATCATGCATTGTCATTACATCCAATGAAAACCCCTAAAGATTGAAACATTTGATGTAGAATCTGAGATCCATGGCTTAATGCAAATAGAGGTTTGAAATATTTGTTGTACTAGAAGTACAATAGGGGGAAGTGTGGAAGTACAGAAAGAACTGACAGGGATTTGTAGGGGATCTTAATGCATGACAGTCTCTGTTAGCCAGAGTTAGGCTAGCTGTAATCCTAATAATGCGAGATTTGTAGAAGCGAGGATTGTGTGAGGCGAGCAGAAAAGAACTGTGTGAGACGTTGTTTTGACCTTGTGTAGATAATGTGTAGATAGACTGGCATCTCTCAGAAGTGAGAAAACAAGATATCAGGATGACCTATGTATAAACAAATGCAGCTGTTGCTTATTATTGTCTGTAACAAAAGTATAAATGCTGCTGTTGTATTTCATGCTGTATCTCTTGATCACACTTTTAGTTTTGAGGACCTCCTCCCAGACCTTGGGTCATGGTTTACGGGCTCTTCCAACAATTGTTATGGATTATTTTCCTCCTTTTCTTTCTATGTGTTATTTGAATAATGATACCATGTGCCAAATGTCTGTGTAATGCTGTGACCAGAAGCTCTGCTGTCCAAAAGAAAACCCAGTATCTGTCCCTCCAGCTTGATTGCAATTATGTGAACGAGCCTGACAATCTGGGCTTGTCAGGCCGAAGGGGGACTGTGAAAGTTACTGGTGGCTCCCAATAGCTTACAAGCGGCCAGTAGGGGAAGCAGAAGCCTCACGTACACAGTAACCTGTACTTTGAACTATCTTTTCTCTTCTGCCTCAAAGCAGAGAAATCTTGCTCCAAACCAGTTTTCCCTGACCAGATAACAGAAGCACGGGGTTTGACACCCACCAATGAAGTGTTAACACAGCATGATCTTTGTCTGAAAGTGTATAAAAAGTTTGTGAAACTTGTGTGCAGCACAGTTCTTTGTACCTGAGTACAAGGCTCTCCTTTTTTCTGCAGAATAAAGCAATCTTTCCTTATCCCTGTCAGGCTGTTATTGGCTCAGCTAGACGGACCCAATATTTTGGTAACAAGTTGAACCAGGTTTCATTGGGTTTTTATTGGGTTGTTTGGGATGTAAGCCCCTGAGCTGGCTTTGGGGTTGAGTTTAATTGAATTGATTTAGGTTGCACTGGTTTGGGCTGGGTTTGATTGGATTGTGTTGGGATCGGTTCAGCTGGATACAGGGTTCAGCCAGGTTGGCTTGATTTAGGTAGGGTTGGTTTGGATTACACTGGGCTCAGGTGGACTGGATTTCATGGGGTGGAGGGAGGAGGAATGAACGCATGCCCACGTGTCTTGTTGCCACATAGGATGCTAAAATTTGTCTGTGTTTACAGCGTGTGAGTTACAACTTTATTGACAGAGTTCTTCTCCTCCTCTCTAGAAGGGTCAGACTTGTTATGGATATGTAGCATAAGACTGGGAGGAAAATCGTGATTCTACTTTTCATATGAAATTAGAGTAGTGACAAAATATTATTAAAAGTTAAACTAAATGTGTACCTTCGGTCTAACACTTGTCCTTTGTGGCTTACCTTTCTTATCGAAAAATCTATTTTAATCCAAAGCATCTTCATTGATAATAATAAAAAAACCAGAGGACTATAATTTTTGGCAAAATTCAGGAACTAAATTGTTTTGGTGAGGATTAACAGATTATCAGATAGGTTAAAAACATTGTCTTTAAAGAACAGATTTTACAAACACCTGTCAAGGATGATCCAAGTACATTTGGTCCTGCCTCATCACAGGGGGCTGGACTAGATGGTCTTCCAGCCCCGTGTTTATACGATTCTGTCATATTGCCATAAACAGCCCCCAGCTCACTTATTGTACGAGCGGAGGTGCAGTTCTCCCCCACTGTGGGTCTCAGAGCACAGTAATACACAGCGCTTTCCTGGTGAGAAACAGCCTCAATCTGGAAGGGAACCGTCCTATTAGCCATGTACAAAGATGCTGAGAATTTTCCCTGGACAAGCGCCTGATCCGGAGCATCAAATTTCGCTTTAGTCAGTATATGCTGGGGAGGCTGGTTCGGATACTGCCGGTACCAAAACAGATACGGGCTTGTGCCAGCGGTGGTGAAGTTACAGTGTAAAGTTACACTTTGCCCCTCTGAGACTCTCACTTCTGGAGGAGACTGGTCCACGGAGTCACTTTGTGCAAGACCTGTGTGGGGAAAGAAAAGCTTTAAACATCGATCTATGCGTGGCTGGAACTTTTAAACTCAGTGCCACTTGGACCCCTCACTCCCTTGTGCTCCTGTGAAAATTTCAGCCTGTATGAAAATTTCAGCCTGTATATGTGTAGGTCTGAGTCACTCCTTGAAAACATCTCTGTATTCCCAGCACACTGATGACTTAGTTCGTGATGCTAACCTGGCTGTCTCTTGGCAAAGGAAACAAAATTCCTCCTACGATGTCTTTGTTCGGAGACCTTTTTTTTTCTTTGTAAATGCCTTTACTTCAAATGAAAGTTTTTAGCCTCACCTGACTGAGGAAGCAGAAGCCAGAGCTGTACAGCCACGTACAAGAGCATTTTGCAGCTTCAGGTTATCCTTGTGTTGTTACTGAGATCTGCCGCTAGTTATAGAATATCTCCTCCTCCTCTGTTTCTGTAAATGACCATTCATGTCCTAAAGATGAAACCTGCTTCCTCCGTTACCTTTGTCTCCTCCCTCTCAGCTTGTGACGCTACACAACGAGGCAAACTCATTCAGCTTCTGATTCCAAATTACTTTAATACACACACGCAAAACATAATGTAAATTAAAATATGGATGCGAATGTGTGGCGCGCCCCCTTGTGGATATCAAATAAAACAACAAGAAAACCATGCGCTCATCTCTTGCGAAAATCTTCTGTCTCGGCTTTGGCTACACTTGCACTTCAAAGCGCTGCCGCGGCAGCGCTTTAAGCGCTATGTAGTCAGCGCCAGCGCTGGGAGAAAGCTCTCCCAGCGCTGTCCCGTACTCCACCTCCCTGTGGGGAAGCTGGGGCTTTGACCACACTGGCGCTTTGCAGCGCCGCAATTTGCAGCGCTGGAGAGGGTGTGTTTTCACACCCTGCCGCAGCGCTGCAAATCTGGGGTCTCTCTCCAGAGGATTTTTGAAAATGAGGCTATTGTTTTGTCTGAATTATGGGAGGGTTACTGGTTTTAAAGTACCCCCCAAAATACAAAAAATTCCATCTTTGTTTACTTGCTGTGACACAAATTACATGGGTGACTTTTTGGGCAAGTCATTTAGGCACTGATTATTATTGGTTCTAAAGAGCCTAATGAAGCAAAAAAGATACTTATGGTATTTTTAAATCTATTAAATGCATAACTCTCACTGAATCCCTCTAGGCGCCTATCTTCATCTTAACACGCTTAAGAGTTAGAGTCGCAAAGGGATTTAGACGCCTAAAGTGGCAAATAGGTGCCTAAATCCCAGAATCAGGCCCCTCTGCTCCAATAGACTTTTTAAAATTATTTATCCACTGCGGAACAGCTTCAGCAGAAGACACTGAGGTTCCCCCTCCGCCCCACCCAGAACGTCCCATGGCCCCGTGAGTACCTTAACTATTGGGTTAAACGTTACAAGGGATCCCCTCCTTCCTCCCCCGCAGCTTAATGGAAAGAGGGTTTGCAAGTGAGACTCTAGACTAGAGAGGTCTTTCCCTACAGCCCAGACTGAGGCGCCTATCTCCCCGAGAGAGGCGGGGCTTAGCACACACCACTCAGCTTGGTATCTCCCTGTAGGCTAGTTTAGGGGAGGAGCCGCCTGCCTGCTGGATTTTGTGGATCCCATTCGGAGGTGTCTGTCTCTCCCAGCTCATGGTATAGGGAGCCTGGGCACCCAGCTTGAGTTTTGTGACTCCCAGAGATTTCGTAGGCACCTAAAAGCATGTTCAGCTTCACCGCACCCAAGTTCCTTGGTGAGCTCGCCAGACAAACCTAGAAACCTCACTCGGTACCTCACTTTCCCCGTGTATGATAAAATGGGTGTAGTGACACTTCCCAGCATCACAGTGGTGTTTGTGAGACAAATGCAGTAATGTTTGTGCAGTGCTGAGATTACACTGGGATACGGACCCGGCACAGAGACCCCATAAGCAGGGATAGGCAGTCAGTACAGTTTAGGACAGTAAAAGGGTAATAAAAAACTGATTTTAATATTAATCTGAACCCAAAATCTCAGTCATAAAGCCTAACTCAGAATCCTAATGCTCTCCATAACGCCTCATTCTGACCATAACCGACACTCGAATCCTCACCCCAAACCCTAACTTCTCCCTAACCGTAACTGAAAGCCTAAACATAACTGAAGGACATAAATCCACACCGTATAGAGGCCAAACATAGGAGTTTATTATGCACAGCACTGGAATAGTGGCAGAGTGATTGATGGGAATGAAGGTGCGGGGTTGGAAATTACGGTATCCGAGGTAGAAGCCAAACTTGAACAGCTTAACGGTAGTAAATCAGGCGGCCCGGATAATCTTCATCCTAGAATATTAAAGGAATTGGCGAGTGAAATTGCAAGCCTGTTAGCGATAATTTTTAATGAATCTCTAAACTCGGGGGTTGTACCATCTGACTGGAGATTAGCTAATATAGATCCTATTTTCAAGAAGGGGAAAAAAAGTGACCCGGATAACTACAGGCCAGTTAGTTTAACATCTGTAGTATGTAAAGTCATGGAAAAAATATTAAAGGAGAGAGTAGTTACGGACCTTGAGGTCAATGGCAATTGGGACAAATTACAACATGGTTTTACGAAAGGTAGATCATGCCAAACCAACCTGATCTCCTTCTTTGAGAAAGTAACAGATTTTTTAGACAAGGGAAATGCAGTGGATCTAATATATCTTGATTTCAATAAGGCGTTTGATACGGTACCGCATGACGAATTACTGGTGAAATTGGAAAAGATGGGGAGCAAAATGAAAATCCAGAGGTGGTTAAGGAACTGGTTAAAGGGGAGACTGCAGAGGGTCTTATTGACAGGTGATCTGTCAGGTTGGAGGGAGGTTACCAGTGGAGTTCCTCAAGGTTCGGTTTTGGGTCCAATCGTATTCAATCTATTTATCACTGACCTTGGAACCAAAAGTAGGAGTGGGCTGATAAAGTTTGCGGATGACACAAAGTTGGGAGGTATTGCCAATTTGGAGAAGGATCGGGATATCCTCCAGGGAGATTTGGATGACCTTGTAAACTGGAGTATTAGTAATAGGATGAAATTCAATAGTGAGAAGTGTAAGCTTATGCATTTAGGGATGACTAACAGGAATTTTAGTTATAAGCTGGGGACGCACCAGTTGGAAGTAACGGAAGAGGAGAAGGACCTCGGAGTCCTGGTTGATCGCAGGATGACTATGAGTCGGCAATGTGATGTGGCCATTAAAAAAGCTAATGCGGTCTTGGGATGCATTAGGTGAGGTATTTCTAGTAGAGATAAGGAGGTGCTAGTCCCGTTATACAAGGCGTTGGTGAGACCTCATTTGGAGTACTGTGTGCAGTTTTGGTCTCCCATGTTTAAGAAGGATGAATTCAAACTGGAACGGGTACAAAGAAGGGCCACTAGAATGATCCGAGGAATGGAAAGCCTGTCATATGAAAGGAGACTTGAGGAGCTCGGTTTGTTTTCCTTAACCAAAAGAAGGTTGAGAGGAGATATGATTGCTCTCTTTAAATATATCAGAGGGATAAATACCAGGGAGGGAGAGGAATTATTTCAGCTCAGTACTAATGTGGACACGAGAACAAATGGATATAAATTGGCAGTCGGGAAGTTTAGGCTTGAAATTAGATGAAGGTTTCTAACCATCAGGGGAGTGAAATTCTGGAACAGCCTACCGAGGGAAACAGTGGGGGCGAAGGACCTCTCTGGCTTTAAGATTAAGCTTGATAAGTTTATGGAGGGAATGGTTTGATAGGATAACGTGATTTAGTCAATAGGTCAATAACGTGCGACCACTGGTAATTAGTACCAAGGGTCAATTGTCATGAATAGTTAGTAATGGGTTAAAAATAGTACCTGGTAGGCACCTGACCTGAGGACCAATCAGGGAAGAGAATTTGAAATTTCTAGGAGGGAACTTTTTCCCTCTGTTGCTGTGTGTTTTGTTCTTAGCCGTTTTGGAATTACAAGGGTCCAGACGATTTAATCAAGTCTCTACCAGCTTTCACCTTTCTGAACTAATTTCTTCTAGTCAAGATAGTGAGTATTAGAAAGATACTTTGTGTCTCCATCTAATAATCCTATGTTTGCAATTCTGTGTGTTTGTTATTGATTATTCTTAATTCTGCCTGTACTGGTTGTACTGAGAAGGAGAGGGGATTCTCTCCAGAACTTAGCAAGGTTATACCCTATGAGTGTCCGGCTTGGGCTCATAGAGATTCTGTATTTTCTTGTTTTCTTTTAATAAATTCTTTCTATAAAGATTTGATTAAATCCCTTCTACTGTGGATAGGGGAAGGGGCTGAGAAACTCTCTCTCGGTGGTGAGACGGCTTATCTCCGGGCAGAGAAGGGAGGGGGAAGAGAGAATTCTCCTGGGTTTGATTCAAGCAGTTTGAATCAGGTATCTCTTTCCAGTGGCTAGAGAGAGGGAGGGGAGGTTTCCTCCTGTGAGTGGATCTGTATTTCCCAGGAACGTCTCTGGAAAGAGGAGTGGAGGGGAATACAGGGGTGTCCCGTCCCACGTAATTGACCGAGGTGGTGGCAGCAAAGGAGAGACCTACACTAGGATTTTGGGGTGGGGAAAGGCATGCGGGTCCTCACTTTGAAACCCCCCATTTTCAAGTGAGGGTAGACTCTGACATCAATGTTGGGATATTGAAAGTCTTTTCCTGAGTGTCTGGCTGAGAGTCTTGCCCACATGCTCGGGGTTCAGCTGATCGCCATATTTGGGGTCGAAGGAATTTTCCTCCAGGGTAGATTGGCAGTGGCCCTGAGGTTTTTTGCCTTCCTCCGCAGCATGGGGAAGGGGTCGCTTGCTGGAGGATTATCTGCTACTGAAGTCTTTAAATCAGGATTTGGGACTTCAACAGCTGAGTCAAGGGAGAGAATTATTTCAGGAGTGGGTGGGTCAGCTTGTGGCCTGCATCTTTGGGAGGTCAGACTAGATGATCATAATGGTCCCTTCTGATCTTAAGTTCTATGATTCTATGATTCTATGATTCACTGGCGGAGTGTCACCTCGCTTATTAGGCTCAGATACACTGTCAATCAATTGATTACAATTGAATATATAGATTTTCCATGGGCGGGAGAAAGTGATGGGATAGGCAGTTCCACACCCGGGATAGGTTTTGCAGCAAGACAAGATAGCACATTAGCCAACGGTTAAAATGTTACACAATGTCTCCGCCCATGGTCTCAAGTTAGCAAGTTAACATTTAATTAATACTTTGATAAAATGTTATTAGTATAATACTAATAACATTTTATCAAAGTATTAATTAATGTTATTAGTATTAGTATTATATATATATATATATATATATGTGTGTGTGTGTTGAATTTGATTTGGGGTCCATAGGAATGGAGCAACTTCTTTGATTGTCCAACAGGTACATTCCTAGGGGTTAAAGCAAAGAAACAGTGAAAGTATATGACAATAAAGATTGTCTCCTTAAGGCAGGCATTGGTCCCTGGGAAGGGAGGTGGAAGGATGCCATAACTTATACTGACATGTGCCAACTTTTCATAAACTCAAGGTTGGATCTGTGGGAAGAACGTTCCCTACAGAAGAGACTGACACAATAGGAACAGGGATCTTTTGTTCAATTTGCAACTCTGAATAAGACACAATTATTTAGTTCTTAGTTCCAACACTTGGCAATTTGCTGACCAGGCCTCTTTTAGGAAAACAAGATTATCTGTTTACTCAGCTTTCTCTTAGCTAATCACTATTCTCTAGGCCTCTGGTCTCTTGACCAAACTCTGGACTTTGGGTCTGAGTAAGAGCTGGCACAATTCATATACCAGGTTGTTATATAAAATGCATATGGATTTTAACCCTTCAATAACCCTCACCCTAAACATAACTTCAGCCCCAGCCTTCAATCTAACCTAACCCTAAACAATAATCCTGAAACTAACTCCTTCACCCTAAATTTCTTCTAATCTTAATTTTAAATCTTACCCTGTCCCTAATCTTAAACATCGCCCCAGTCCTAAACAGAACCCTAAACATTAACTTCTACCCCTACTCTGACACTAAGATTTATTAACCCCAACCATAACAAACTATATACATACCCCAAACCTAATGCTAATCCTACACACTAATCTTAAAGACTAACCCTTAATCCAGCGCTGGGCAAACTACGACCTGCGGGCCAGATCGTCCTGCCCCACTAAGCAGTGGACAGGGAGCAGGGGGCAGTTGGTTGGGGCGGAGGTTGGGGGACAGTAAGGGATGGGGAACAGGGGATTGATAGGTGTGGGAGTCCTGGGGCCTGTCAGGAGCGGGTGTGGATAGGGGTTGGGGCAGTCAAGGACAAGGAGAAGGAGGGTTGGATAGGGATGGGGTCCTGGGGGCAGTTAGGGGTGAGGGTCCCTGGAGGTCTTGGTCAGGGGACAAGGAGGGGGTTGATGGGTCAGGATTCTGAGCTGGGCAGTCAGGGGCGGGAAGTGGAGGGGCCGATAGGGGCGAGGCCAGGCTGTTTGGGGTGGCACAGCCTTCCCTACCCGGCCCTCCATACAGTTTTGGAACCCCAGTGTGGGCCTCAGGACACAAAGTTTGCCCCCCATCCCCCTTAATCGGTCTAACTCTAATCTCCACCCCTCTAGCTCCCGGCTGTGCCCCAACCCAAAGCGTTAACTCTAACCCTAATCCTTAAACTGACTGTTATTCCAACCCTAATCCTTAACCTCAATGATACACATACATTTAACCTACATTCTAAGCAGTAGATAAAACCGTAATAACCTTTAATCCCTGACTCCTAATTGTAATCCAAATGCTACCCAGGGCTAGGGTAAAAAAAAGAGCGAGGGGCGGGAAGAAGGTGAAGAATAAAACAAAGATATGAAGGAATAGAGATTGCACTCTGAGGTCTTGACACGCGAAATCTCAGCTATTTCAGCCCTTTGTGTTTCTGTCAGTCAGGGAGGTTTTTGTTCAGCTCCCAGGTGGCTTTGCTCACTGTGTCTCTCAAGGCGCAGTAGTAGACAGCAGAGTCGCTCACTTCGCTGGAGTTTTTCTCCAGGTGGAAGGATTTGGAGTCTTTCTCCAGTTTAGCAGAGAACCCTCGCTCATGCTCTCTTCTCCTCCTCGTGCGAGGCTCCCTATTGTGTCAGCAACAGGCGAGGGGCTTCATGGGGATACTGCTCGTACCAGTAGAGTACAGGAGACCCAGAGTAACCATAGGTGCAATAAAGAAGCACAGGTTTTCCTTCATGGATGGGAACGGTGCCTTTGGGCTGAGTTACTGAGTCTGCATCTGTCCTTTCTGCAAAAGAAAAAATAAAATTGGTAATTGATCAGGGCTGGAAGTTTCATAGAATCTTAAGGCACTTGGGGTCCCAAACTGAACTGTAGATCGGCTCCTCGCTTTCTTAAAATCCTTCCAAAATCTCAGCCAAACATAACATGAAACATCCTCTCACGTGTGCCTTACTTCCAAAGCTCTCCTTCAATTTACTCCTACAATTACCTATCTTAAGAACGTAAAACCGGCCATACTGGGTCAGATCAAAGGTCCATCCAGTCCAGTATCCTGAATGCCGACGGTGGCCAATGCCAGGTGCCCCAGAGGGAGTGAACCTAACAGGTAACGATCAAATGATCTACCCTCTTAAAAATGGTGTCCAGATTCCTTTATTCTTAAGCAATTTACAGCAGAAATAAATAACCATTTACACAAAAGGAAGGAATCCATCTCTTTTCACACGAATAATTTTCTATGTCCTTCTGTTGTGTCTCTCTCAGCTAATAGTTTCATATTTAGGCACTGAAAGATTGGAAGGTAAGAAAATAGAATAGAATGTCTTGGCTGCTGCAAAATGCAATTTAGAAAATGGAAAACAATAAAATAGTTCAAAACAAATTATACTCACTTGAACAAAAAAATATCAAAACCACGTAAGGAGAAAGAGCGGCATGGCTGTTTTAACAATTTGTTGTTTAATAATTTTGCAAAATCTGCCCTTTTCCCACATCCACATCTGTGTCCTTTTCTTTCCCTGATGCACAGAAGAGCAAAGACAAAAGTTTGCTTTGGATGCGATGCCTTTAAAAATATTATATTTCTGCTTTTGCAATAGCTTAGCAGCGGTGCTAGTTGTATGCTTGTGTCTCTTTTCTGTCTGCGAGAGACCTTGAACTTTTTCTGACCATGCCTGAGGAGAAGAATTACAGGAAGCTGCGGATGAAAGGAAACAGGCTCTATGCCGCAGACAAATGGAATAGGTCTTGCAGCGGTAACAGCGACCCCTTGTGTGCAAATCTGTTAAGCAGTGGGGAATACATCGCAGAGCAGATGGAAAGCTTCAGTCGGTCTGGGCTCCACATTTGACGTTGTAGAGAGGATGTTTTATTTGTTTGTTTGGGTTTTTTTAAGGTCACTTAGTTTTATCCAAAATAAAAACTGAGGGGGTCAATTAAAATATTATTTGAGTGAGTATAGGAGGTAAACTTCCTGCTTTAGGGTGTAAAATAATGTCGAATGAGGGGGAAGTAGAAATACATTTTCTCTAAGGGCAGGTTCTCCCATGTCGATCCAGCAAAGGGTTCCTTGTACCTTCCTCTGGGGCATCTTGTACAGGCTCCTTCTGGAGACAGAATACTGGACAAGGTGGAGCCTGATCCACTATGAACTTGCGTTTCCTGGTAACTCTGAACCTTTATCCCAACCCCTTACCCTAATTCCCCCAGAGCTGTAACTTAATGCTGAAATCCTAACCCTAAACAGGACACCAACCTTAACCTAAACTTAACCTAAAAATTGCCAGAACCTCACCCTAACCTAACCCTAACCTTAGCTGTACCACTACCCTTACCTAACCCTAACACCAGCTCCTAATTCTAATCCTAATTTCCCCTAATCCTGTCCCCAACCCTCATCAAAAATTTAACTCTGACCCTAACACTATATGGAAACCCAATCCTAATTCTAATCCTAGTCCTAACCCTAAATCCTAACCTGACACAAAAATTGCTCTAACCCTAAGAAAATGGTAACTAGAAATGCAATCTTACCCCTAAACTACTGCTAGCACTAACTGCTTAGCACTAATCCTAAACCCGAAATTAAAACACTAACCCCAATTTCCACCCTCTAGCTTCTAACCACGCTCCAATCCTAAAGCTTTAACCCAAATCTAAACTGAAACCTTAAAATAACCATAACCTTAATCCCTAACCCTTACCAATAACAATACATGTAACCCTAAATTCTAACTCCTTGCCATATACACAATACCCCAGCCCCTTACCCCTAACCTTTGACCCTACCCCTCACCTGGACCAGAGTAAAGAATGGAGATTAGAACATGTCAGAGTTATTGAAAGTGTTAAAGAGAAGGGATTTGCATTCTTTGGGTCCGGTTATGAACATTCAAACACTTTTGAGTTCTTGAGACACCCACAACCTCAGCTATTTCAGTCCTTTGTGTTTCTCACTCAGGGAGGTTTTTGTTCACCTCCCCAGGTGGTTTTGCTCGCGGTGTCTCTCATGGCGCAGTAATAGACAGCAGAGTCGCTCGCTTCGCTGGAGTTTTTCTCCAGGTGGAAGGATTTAGAGTCTTTCTCGAGCTTAGCAAAGAACCCTCGCCTGCGTCTCTTCTCCTCCTCGTCCGATGCTTCATATTGTGTAAGCAACGGGCGAGGGGCTTCATGGGGATACTGCTCGTACCAGTAGAGATATGGAGCCCCAGAGTAGTCGAAAGTGCAGCGAATAAGCACAGGTTTTCCTCGTGGACGGGAATGGTGCCTTTTGGCTGAGTTACTGGGTCTGCACGGGTCCTTCCTGCAATAGAAAACAAAATTGCTAGTTGATTAGGGCTGGGGTTTTCATAATTTCCTAAGGCAGGTGCGAGCCCAAATGTAATTGTAGACGGGTTCCTCACTCCCGTACTTCTCAAGATCTCATTCAGTTTACTCCCACAATTATCTATCTTATCCCGTTTATCCCGTCCCCCAGAAAAAATGGTGTCCTTTTTCCTTTTATAGCTGAAAACTATTTACATCAGAGATAAAGAACCACTTTCACGAAAGGAAGGGAAGCCCATCTCTTTTCATTTCCACATTAATACTTTTCTGTGTACGTCATATTGGATCTTTCTCAATTTTCAGGTTTCACATTTGGGCGTTGGGAGGTTGAGAGGTATGGGGAACGGAATACAATATAGGATATGAGAATATAACTACAGATTATAAAATGAAAATTATATAATATTTAAAGTAGCGGAATTGAATCACACTCACTTAAAACAAAACCACTACAACCCATAAAGCAAAAATCAGAGGAATTTTCATTGTAAGAATTGTTAACATTACACCTCTTCTCGTCCCCGATCATCTGCACAAAGAAGAAGCTTCCTGTGTCCTCTTTCTTTGCCAGATTAAAAAAAGCACAAAGCAAAATATTGTCTTGGCGGTGATGCCTTTAAAATCTATATCGCATCCCTTGGACTTCTCCTCTCTCCTGGCATTATGCAGGTAGGCGTCTTCCTTTTGTGCCCTCCCCTTGCTCAAGAATTCTTTCTGAGTCTCTCCGAAAGGAAGGAGGAGGTGGGGACTGGAGAAGGCAGAGTTCCAGAGCGTACAGATTTGAGAAACTGTTACTGATAGATGGGATGTATACTGCAAATGCAACACTGCCACCAGGTGGGAGTTTTCTCTTCTCTATCACTGGTTATAAGGCTGTTTCCCAGTTGAAATTGTACCACCAAAATGAGGAGAGTATTGGTATGGTGTTATCTTTTTCTTTCTTTCCTGTTTTTGTGGGATTGTTATGTATTTGTTTTGGAATGAACTAAACTCTTATATTTCAGGGCATGAGCCAACTTCTAGCTAACAGGAGTTCGGGGGGGAAAGGCCCTGTGGACACCTTACTCAATGAGAGGGAAAGACAATAACAGAAAATGTGGAAATGGAAGAGGTGCTTAATAACGTCTTTGTTTCGGTTTTCACCAAAAAGGTTGGTGGTGATTGGACGTCTAACATAGAGAATGCCAGTCAAAATGAGGATCAGAGTCTAAAATATAGAAAGAACAAGTCCAAAATTACTTAAACAAGCTAGATGTCTGCAAATCACCAGGGCCTGATGAAATGCATCTTAGAATACCCAAGGAGATGACTGAGGAGATATCTGAGCCATCAGCAATGATCTTTGAAAAGTCCTGGAAGACAGGAGAAATTCCAGAAGACTGGAAAAGGGCAAATCTAGTGCCCATCTATAAAAAGGGAAATAAGGACAACTCCAGGGAATTACAGACCATTTAGCTTAACTTCTGTACCCAGAAAGATAATGGAGCAAATAATTAAGGAATCAATTTGGAAACATCTAGAAGATAACAAGGTGATAAGTAATAGTCAGCATGGATTTATCAAGAACCAGTTGTGTCAAACCAACCTGATAACTTTCTTTGATGGGGTAACAAGCTTTGTAGATGGGGGAGGAGCTGTAGATTTGGTATATCTTCAATTTAGTAAGGCTTGGGATACTGTCTCGCATGACCTTCTCATAAACAAACTAGGGAAATACAACCTAGATGGAGCTACTATAAGGTGGGTGCATAACTGGTTGGAAAATTGCTCCCAGAGAGAAGTTATCAGTGGTTCACAGTCAGGCTGGAAGGACATAACAAGTGGGGTCCCTTGGGGATCAGTTCAGGGTCCAGTTCTGTTCAATATCTTCATCAATGATTTAGATAATGACATAGAGAGTACAGTTATAAAGTTTGTGGCTGATACCAAGCTGGGAGGGGTTGCAAATGCTTTGGAGGATAAGATTAAAATTCAAAATGATCAGGACAAACTGGAGAAATGGTCTGAAGTAAGTAGGATGAAATTCAGTAAGGACAAATGCAACCTACTCCACTCAGGAAGGAACAATCAGTTGCATGCAAATTGAATGGAAAATTACTGCCTAGATAGGAATATTGCAGAAGGATCTGGAGGTCATAGTGGACCACAAGCTAAATATGAATCAACAGTGCAACACTGTTGCAAAAAAAGAAAATATCATTCTGGAATGTATTAGCAGGAGTGTTATAAACAAGACACGAGAAGTGATTCTTGGGCTCTACTCCGCACTGATTAGGCCTCAACTGGATTATTGTGTCCAGTTCTGGATGCCACATTTCAGGATAGATGTGGACAACTTGGAGAAAGTCCAGGGAAGAGTGACACAAATGATTAAAGGTCTAGAAAATATGAACTATGAGGGAAGATTGAAAAAATTGTTTAGTGTGGAGAAGAGAAGTCTGAGAGGGGATATGATAACAATTTTGAAGTACATAAAAGGTTGTTACAAGGAGGAGGGAGAAAATTATTGTTCTTAACCTCTGAGGACAGGACAAGAAGCAATGGACTTAAATTGAAGCAAGGGTTTTAGGTTGGACATTAGGAAAAACTTCCTAACTATCAAAGTTAAGCACTGGAATAAATTGCCAGAAGGTTGTGGAATGTCCATCGTTGGGGATTTTTCAGAGCAGGCTGGACAAACACCTGTTAGGGATGGTCTCTAGATAATACTCAAGTCCTGCTTTGAGTGCAGGGGACTGGACTAGATGACCTCGCAAGGTCCCTTCCAGTTCTATGATTCTATTATCCTACAACTGCTCATTTGAAGGTTTCCTGCAACTTCTTCTGCATCTTTTTTGGAGGTGGGAGACTGGGGTATATTTAACACCTGATATAGTATGGTCCTATGTCTCCTGACTTAATTAAAATTTGTGTACACAATTGTTAATTCTTAACCTAATCCCAGTCACTAATGCTTTTTTGCCCAAACTTTACCACAAAACCACTAACACTTAATCATAACCTTCATCACAAAGCCCGACCTAACCATAACACTAACCCTAAACCAGAACCATAAACCTTACTGTTAACTTTATCCATAAATTTGAACCATTACTCTGATCCTGATGCTAACTCTAATGATACATATACCCTAATATGAACCAGAATTATCAGCACTTTCCTTAATGATAACCCCAATTATAACCCTATACCTCACCCTAATCTAAAACCTTGACCCCTTAAATGTTTACCCTAATGCTAACCTTTAGCCCTAACAGTAACCTGGCCTAGGATACACGAGGGAATTGGAGCATGGTAGAATTATTGAAAACATTAAAGAAAACGAAATTTTATTTTGTCTGTGTCCTGTTATGAACTTGTCACATGATGAGTTCTTGAGTGACCCAGACTTCAGAGGCATCAGTCCTTTGTGTTCCTAAACACTTGGATGGCAGGAAAAGCCTGTGTATTCTTAGCGCAGGGCTAAATCTGCTGTGGATCCTTTATTATACTCATGGAGAGGCTGTCAGTCTTTAGGTAGCTCAGGCGCTTTCCCACCTGGAGACTCTGTATAGACCAAGGAACGCTGAAGTGAAATGAGGCCCTGGGCACAGAGCGAGGGCTACTTTAGCCTATTGTTTCAAGGTGAATGAAGGCAGAAGGAGCTCCTGGGTGGCTGGGGAGGTTTTTGTACCTCCTGGAACACCCCGTGGCTCAGTGTGGGGCTCATGGCGCAGTAATACACAGCGGAGTCACTGAGCTGGGTGGAGTTTTTGCGCAGAGGGTAGGAGCTTTGTCGTGTTTGGCTTTGAATCCTTTCCTGTATCCTCCTCGTCCTGCTCCTCAGAGTCTCTCAGGAGGAGCCGGGCGCCTCTGTGGGATATTGGACGTGCCAGAAGCTACGAGCAGGCACAGAGCTCTGATACGTACAGTCCAGAAGCAAAGATGCCCTTCAGAGAGAAGGATGCTGCCCTGAGTCTGTGTCACCGACTGTCCATGTGTCTCCCCTGGGTGGGGAAATAAATGTGTATGAGTTGTGATAAATATGGTAGATAGATGGAAAGAAAATGGGAACTTCCTAATTTCTCTGAATCGCTGGGTGAAACACATAATCTAGGTGCCGAAGGCATCACATTACTTCGGATAATAAGGTTGGAGGGTTTTTTATTGTTTTGTTTTTGTTTTTGTTTTTTTCAACAGTTGCACAAGGTAGAGCCATGAACATAAACCATGGACGTGTTTACTTACTGCAAGGAAGGAAAATTATCTTCCTCCATTAGCCTTCTTCTGCCCTGCCCCCCAATACATTTTATAGCTTAACTCGCTGGGTCGGGGGGTGAAAAATCACTCCCCTGAACGCAGCAAGTCTGAGCGCCAGCGCACACAGGCTCATGGAGGTGGATTACCAGGAGCGCTGGGAGAGCTCTCTCCCAGCTGGCGCGACTCACATTCACTTAGCGCTGCCGTGTGAGTGTTCCCCGACAGCGCTGTGATATTTCCAGTGTAGATATACCCTTACTAGAGAAGACAGAGGATTACCCTGCTCTGGGTCACCTACCTCCCAGAGCATCCTGAAAGCAATGAACGACATTGACACTTAAAGCGAACCCACAGTGTATACACTGGCATTTGGGGATATTTCATCTCAGCTTCGGCGATGGAAAAGGAAGAATGCAGTGCTCAAAATGCAAAAGTCTGGACTTCTGCCCCCCAAAAATACTATGAGGCACTAATAATTTCCACCCAGGACAAAATAAAAAGTATATTTCCACAAGAATATTGCCAAAGTGGCTGGTATGCTTCATGGTTTCAATGCTTCCTTGATCAAAAAGATAAGTCGCTATTTTTAACAAAACTGAAATATAGTTCTGTAGTTCCTTGATAAATGCTAGGGGGAGTGGAGGAAAAATATTGTAAGCCCCGATACAACGGTTAACTTTATCATCCTCTCTTGGAAATCTTGGAATTCCCAAACTGGATCAGATCAGAAGTCCTCCCAGTGTCTAGCTGTGGCCAGAGCAAGTTACTTCAAAGGAAGACAGATGCCAAACACCCTTCCAAAGCCAATTATGGGTGAAACTATCCTCATTTAGATCCCTCTTTCTACAAGGTATTTTATAGCTCAACCAGAAATGCTGGTATTATTGCAGGAAAAACTGGTGAAATTCTCTGGCCTTTATCACACAGGTTGTCTGACTAGATGAGAGTGGTCCCTCCTGTATAAAATCTAAGAATCTATTAATCAGTTTGAAGTAGGTTTATGCCCTGAAGCAGGGGTATTTCTGACCCTTCCAAACTTCCACCATCTATACTAAATTAGAGGGATAAAAAGAAACTGGATTCAAATTCCCAGCTGGCTTAACCTGATTTAACTCGGTTGAAGTCTGGGGATCTGGCCCAATAGTTCTGACACATTTCTGAGTTAATACGCACCGAGAATGGAAAGGATCAAAGTAACTGAGATCCAGTTGACGAACATTGTCCGGCTACCAGCTGGGATAGAACCTTCTCCCCAACACCAGCGAATTAATCTTCCTCCTTTTTCTTTCCCCAGAGATGAAGAGGGGATGGGAAGAGAGGTCTTATTCTGAGCGATGCCTTACATATATGTACAGCTTCAGTGGTGAGAAACTCTCTGATCTGTAGAATGACGGTGATCCTAACCACACAGCAGTCTGATCTCGCCCTTGAATGATACTGTCTGGCTTCTCCACAGTGTCTGAGAGAGCGTGGGGAGGAGAAATGGCGGGGGTAGGGGAGACCACATTGAACACCAGGCTCTGAAAAGACAGCCCTGCCTGAGAGGAGTTGGTTATAAAACATCGCCCCATGTGTTAAAAGGAGGAAGTTATTTTTCCAAAGCAGCGTAGTGTTTCTCTTTTAACTATTCCCATGTGTAATAGCTGCAAAGCTGACTCATGTTAAGGAAAGGGAATTATGTGGCCAGATTTTCGGCTATTGGCCACTGTTGTTAAATGCCTTAAGTTGCCCCCTTTAAGTAGTGTTCAAAAAAGGAAAAAGAACAGGAGTACTTGTGGCACCTTAGAGACTAACAAATTTATTTCAGCATGAGCTTTCGTGAGCTACAGCTCACTTCTTCGGATGCATAGAATGGAACACACAGACAGGAGATATTGATACATACACAGAACATGAAAAGGTGGAAGTATGCATAACAACAGGCAGAGTCTAATCAATTGAGATGCGTTATCATCAGCAGGAGAAAAAAAACTTTTGAAGTGATAATTAAGATGACCCATAGAAGGTGTGAGGAGAATTTAACATGGGGAACTACCGGTAGATTCAATTAGTGTAATGACCCAACCATTCCCAGTCTCTGTTTAAGCCTGAGTTAATTGTATCTAATTTGCATATTAATTCGAGTTCAGCAGTCTCTCTTTGGAGTCTGTTTTTGAAGTTTTTTTGTTGCAAAATTGCCACCTTCAAGTCTGTCACTGAGTGGTTAGAGAGGTTGAAGTGTTCTCCCACTGGTTTTTGAATGTTATGATTCCTGATGTCAGATTTGTGTCCATTTATTCTTTTGCATCGAGACTGTCCGGTTTGGCCAATGTACATGGCAGAGGGGCATTGCTAGCACATGGCACTAAAAAGGAGTTATTTTGGCCAGCTCCTTTGGGAGATAAAAACGTGTTCAGCTTCCTTACTAATCTCGCCACTTATTATTAATCATTCCAGTTAGTACCTAGTAGCTCCCCGAGGACTAGCCTTTTGGAGGCATTTACATGTCTGTCTAACTGCGGTGGATTTTCAGCTTTCACACTGATATGTTAAGGTGGAAATAACATTTGAGTAGAAAGTTCATAGTTTGGTCCTTAAATTGTAGATTTCCAATGAACAAATCCTTGTTTGAACAGGTGAATGATTCATGGAAATTCATTATCACGTTAACCAATCACCCTTTGGAATTCATTGGTACAAGACTATATATGTGATGTCAACAGTTTACCAGGATTTTTTGTAAGGATGATATCATAAACAGATAGTTAAGGGTTAAGGTCTCTTTTACCTGTAAAGGGTTAACATGCAGTACCTGATGACCACCTGACCAGAAGACCAATCAGAGACAGATTAATTTCAAATCTCTGTGGAGGGAAGCCTTTGTCTGTGTTCTTTGTGTTAGAGCTCTCTTTGGATCTAAGAGAGGTCAGTCATGTCTCCAAGTTCTCCTGGAGTAGTTTCTACTATTTAATAGAAGCAGCAAAGAATCCTGTGGCACCTTATAGACTAACAGACGTTTTGCAGCATGAGCTTTCGTGGGTGAATACCCACTTCTTCGGATGCAAGTAGTGGAAATTTCCAGGGGCAGGTGTGTATATATAAGCAAGCAAGAAGCAAGCTAGAGATAACGAGGTTAGATCAATCAGGGAGGATGGGGCCCTGTTCCAGCAGCTGAGGTGTGAAAACCAAGGGAGGAGAAACTGGTTCTGTAATTGGCAAGCCATTCACAGTCTTTGTTTAGTCCTAAACTGATGGTGTTAAATTTGCAGATGAACTGGAGCTCAGCAGTTTCTCTTTGAAGTCTGGTCCTAAAGTTTTTTTGCTGTAGGATGGCCACCTTAAAATCTGCTATTGTGTGGCCAGGGAGGTTGAAGTGTTCTCCTACAGGTTTTTGTATATTGCCATTCCTAATGTCTGATTTGTGTCCATTTATCCTTTTCCTTAGAGATTGTCCAGTTTGGCCGATGTACATAGCAGAGGGGCATTGCTGGCATATGATGGCATATGATACTATTTAATTAGAAAGGCGGATTAGTCTTTTGAGTTGCTTTCTATATTTGCAATTGTGTGTTTGCTAAAGAAAATTCTTTATTCCTGTTTGCTGTTACTTTGCTTTCACTGAGAAAGAAAGGGGGAGGGGGGATTCTCTCCAGAGATTGATAAATTTAGACCCTGTATTGTTCCATCTTGGATTACAGAGACAGTGACTTTTCTTTTTATTCTTTAATAAATTCTTTTCTATTAAGGACTTGGTTGATCTTTCTTTGGGTGGATTCTCAGGGAAAGGGACGGGAGGTATCCTCTGTAGTTAAATCCGTGTCTCTCCTAGGAAAAGGGAGGGGGAGGAAGCAGGGGGAATGGTTTATTTCTCCTGGGTGTAAGAACTCCATGGATTTGGGGCTCTTGGGATCCCCTAGGATTTTGGGGAGGGACTGTGTCTCAATCCACATTTCCTGATTGAGTGGTGGCAGCTTTACTAGATCTAAACTAGGATTTTAGTTTAGAGGAAACCAGTGCAGGTCCCACATTGGAACCCAACAGCTCTAAGTGGGGTGAGACCTATGACAGATGATTATATGGATAAACAAATCCCAGAGTGTCCCTGATGAGGTCTCTACAATTTCAAGCAGCAAAGAGTCCTGTGGCACCTTATAGACTAACAAACGTTTTGGAGCATGAGCTTTGGTAGGTGAATACCCACTTCTTCGGATGACATGTATCCGGCGAAGTGGGTATTTACCCATGAAAGCTCATGCTCAAACGTCTGTTAGTCTACAAGGTGCCACAGGACTCTTTGCTGCTTTACAGATCCAGACTAACACGGCTACTCCTCTGATACTTGATACAATTTCAAGGTGGATGAAACTCTGCAGTCTCAAACAAATTGACATTTGTCCAGGATTAGGGGAAAAACTTCCCTATCAGAGATTATCCCATAATTACCCAGTGCCAGGTGTCTTGTCTTGTCCCTTCCTCAGAAGCATCTGGGAGCAGATACAGTCAAAGAGCGAACATTGAACTGGATGGCCCTCTGTTCTGACAGAGTCTGGTAATTCCAATGTTCCTACCTTCCCAATTTCTACCTCATTCCATTTCTAAAACCTTCACACAAGAGACATCTGGAGAGCTACAAGAGGAACTAATTGTGGAAAAAGTAATGACAGGATTTGCATTTTTAGGTATCCTGTTGGGGAAAAGAAACACGTTGCATTTTTAGTTTCACAATCCCATAGATATGCAACGGGTCAGAGCCTCCGCTGCTGTAAATTGGAGTAGCTCAAATGATTCCTAGGACGTTCACTGCTTCAAAACAAATGAGGAACTGGACCATTGTTTAGCGCAGCTATGACCAGTTAGCGCCAACGTGGGATCTGCGCCATTGACTCCAGAGGACAAGGGCAGATTAACACCATCTGGAATCTGGACCGTTCACACCATAGTTGCTACGCAGATTAAAACCATTGGGGCAGCTAAACCACAAAATCTTTGTGTCTCCTCATCTTCCGTCAGCGGGTTTCTGTGCAGCGACCCTGCTGGGCGCAATCACCGTGTCGCTCATGGCGCAGTAATAGACGGCGGAGTCGCGCAGTTCACTGGAGTTTTTCTCCAGGTGGAAGTTATTTCCCTGTTTGCCGGGTGTGGCGGAGAACCCTCGCCGGCTCCTTCTCTCCTCCTCATCCGATGCTTCATAGTCTCCCAGCAAGAGGCGAGGGGCTTCATTCGCGTAGTGCTCGTACCACCAGAGTGTAGGCACATAGGAAGTGTCATAGGTGCATTTCAGCAGCACTGGCTCCCCTTGGGACACAGTCATTCGGTCATCAGGCTGTGTCACGGACTCTCCATTAGCCCCTTCTATAAAAATTATAATAAAGCGCTTATATAACCACGTAGACGCCTCTTGGTTTGAACATGAAATGCTTATCTACCTCCCAAGCTGAAATACTGCAGACACCCTGCTCACCCGGACACGGTGCGGACACGCTACTCACCCAGAACCGGAAGTAGTGTAAGAACGGACACCCAGGGGAAGAACATATTTCAGAGATGAAGTGGGATGGAACCTTCTCCCCAATCCCCACAGCCCAAGGAGGAAGTTTCTTCCTCTCCTTCCCCAGCTGTGAGGAGGCGCTGGGAGAAGGAGGTTTTACTCAGGGAGATGATGCCTTAAATACATAGGCAGCTCCCTGCTTACTGGCGCTGGTCTCCTCTGGTGAGTGACTGCGGTGCTAACCACGCAGCCAGTCAGGTGCTGCCCCCGCCCTCGGCTCTCTGGCTGCTGCACAGAGCTGGAGGGAAGGGGGAGGAGAAACTGCGGGGATCCGAGACCACGTTAAACAGCGGGGCTCTGAACTGCCAGCCTGAGACAGCGCTGCCTGGGAGGCGGGTCCGTGATAGAACAGCGGCCCCTTGTGGGGAAGGTTTTGCTAAGCAGCTCGGAGTGTTTCTTATCTTTACTCCAGTCGGACTATCCCGTGTTTAATAGCTGCACAATCCGTCTGATGCTCTGGGAAAAGATTCAGGGTCAATCCCCCAGCTGCAGTAAATCAGTGTAAATCGGCTGGAATCACTCGAGCTACACCAGTCCGGATCCGCTGTGTATCTAGCTAAGAATGTTCAGAATAACTGGGAAGAAAAGATTATCGTCTGAAAGTGCAGGGAGGATTCACAGTCATACAGGGCACAGACATGGCTGCACTATCCTTGTCTTTCCGAGGCCAGTTTTTGTATGTTCTTTATGTGGCTAAATCCCATACACTTTCCCTCTCTATCATCTAGCCCCGTTTAGAACTGCCCAAAGGCATGTGTCCAATGGCAGATGCTTTGGCTTCATTCTGCATACGTGTCCCCGGCTATTTCCATCTTCTTTCCTGGATAAATTTGGGAATAAGGAGTTGTTCAGCTACTTGATAATTCTCACCATTTGTTATAAATCGCACTTTTTAATAACTAATGGTTTCCTGGGTTAATCCTTTTGAAAGCCTTTAGATGGCTGTTTGTAACTGTGTGGATTTTCAATTTCCATGTTACTAGGTTAAGGTGGAAATCACATTTGAGTTGAAGGTTGCTAGTTTGATCTATAAGTGGGATATTTTCGAGGAACAAATCTTATTAAGGATGGTAAATGTTTCATGGAAATTCATTGTCAAGTTAGGCAGTGACCCTTTGGAACTCATTGCCACCAGATACTCAAGTGAGGCCAAAAGTTTACCACGATAAATAAACCTTGGGACATTCTTATAGATTAAAAAACCCTTTCAGAATTTCATTAAAATTTACTTTAAAATTTGGAAGGTTAAGGAGACCCTTCTACTTCAAGACATAAATCTATGACTTATTGTCAATGGTTAGGATGAAAGCACCCGTAAGGAAGTTCTCATAACTACCCACTTTCACCTTCCTCCGAAGCAGCTGGTAGTAGCTGCAGTCAGAGCAAATACTGCGCTAGATGGCTGTGTGCAGTAACCACAGTGTAATGCCAATGTTCCCATTTTCCTGACTTCGCTTCCATTTCCGGATGTTTCATTTCCGAAACCAGCAAAACCGTCACACAATAGACGCCAGGAAGTTAGCGGAGTGAGGAATTGTGGAAAAATTAAAATTCAGGATTTGTATTTTGTGTGTTCTGTTAGGAATATGCAACATTTGAATGTCGCTAGAGACCCGCAATGTCCTATTTTAATGGCTCAGATCCTCAGCTGATAGGAACCAGTGCAGCTCAGCTGACTCCTGTGCAATTCCTCACTGATTTTAAACATTTTGAGGAACTGGATCATTTGCTTCCCCTGAGCTCCACCCAGTCCCAGCAGCCTGGGATCTGGCCCGTTGACTCCTGCGTAGCTCTGCACATTTACACCCTGGCGATGGGATTCACTGACTCCACCGGCGCTGTGCAAAGTCTGTTCCTCTGGGGCTCTAACCCAGACATCCTTAGTGCCGCCTCCTCTTCCCCCCGCGGGTTTCTGTGCAGCGACTCTGCCGGGCGCAATCACCGTGTCGCTCATGGCGCAGTAATAGACGGCGGAGTCGCGCAGTTCACTGGAGTTTTTCTTCAGGTGGAAGGTCTTCTCCTGTTTGTCGGGTGTGGCCGAGAACCCTCGCCGGCTCCTTCTCTCCTCCTCACCCGATGCTTCATAGTCTCCCAGCAAGAGGCGAGGGGCTTCATTTGGGTAGTGCTGGTACCACCAGAGCCTTGGAGACTGGGTAGGGTCATAGGTGCATTTCAGCAGCACTGGTTCCCCTTGGGACACAGTCACTGGGGCATCAGGTTGTTTCACTGGCTCTCCATTAGCCCCTTCTGGGTAAAAAAAAAACCCGTCACATGGATACAGACGGCTCTTAGCTCCAACCACGGGGGGGTTATCTACCTTCCAACCTGCCAATAACGGAGGGGAGGGGCTAAGATTTATAAACTGGTGCTTTAATAACAACAAATGGGCTCTAACTCCGCATCTCCTGGGGCTTGTTGTTACTCCACTGCCTTCCACGGAGTTGTGACAATTCACAGCAGCTAAGGATCTGGCCCAATAGACCTGAGATTTTACTCACCGAGAGTGGAAAATATTGCAAATACTGAGACCCAGGTGAGGAACATCTTCAGGGGCTCAGGTGAGCTAGAACCTTGTTCCCGAGCTGCAGAGAGAAGCTGCTCCCTTGCCTTCCCCAGCCGTGAGGAGAAGTGGGGAAAGATGTCTGTAGAATATAGATCCACCGCTTTCTTTGCGGTGCAGCTCTCCTCTGCTGGGTGCCTACGGTGCTAACCACACAGCAGCCTGCTCCTGCCCGTGAACTAGGCTCCCTGGCTTCTGCGGGGTGTCTGAGAGCTGGGGGGGGGGGGGAATTGCGGGGAATCCGAGACCACGTGAAGCAGCAGGCTGTGAAATGACAGCTTTGCACTTGGGGGAGGGGCTGGTACAACCAGGGCCCTCTTGCGGTGCATCTGCGGGGGAACTTGCTCAGCCGCTAACACGGTTTCTTTTACAACACCCCAGCCATACTAGCCAGCTGTAAAACCTGCCTGGTGTGATGCTGAGCCGGGTTAGGCAGCTGTTGTGCTGAGACCGCAGCCTGTCGTGTTACCCAATGTCCTTTCTGTGTTTCCTTTGTGTTCCTCCCTCTGTTTCTCTGCACCCACATGTTGTCTCCGCTTCCACTTGCAGTGCAAGTGGAGTCAGGGAAGACACCGCCTGTGTTTGTTCTGTATTTGCCTGGCACAGCAGGGGGCGCCTACATGTTATCATAATCACAGGTGACCCCGGGTCCCTTCCAGAATTGCCACCTTTAGGGGCTAAATCCTCAGCTAGTGTGGATTGCTGCAGGTCCCTTGACTCTGCCATGAGCATTTAAACCAGCTGTTCCCATTCCCTCATTTCATTTAAAATTGGGGCGGGGGGGTTGTGACGTTAAACCTCAATTTACAAACCAGAGAAAACCCTGCATTAACGCAGACAGGGGGAGAAATAATCAAAAATAGGCACCACAAGGATTGGTATTTAATGTACCATATCCCCAAATGGCCTAAAGAGCCATAGCTTCATTGAGATAAATGGATCCACACAGTCTTCCACCCGCTGAGGTTTCATACTGTTACAGATAATAGATGTCTATGAATCATGAATGGTGTGAAGAAAGTGAGTAAAGAATTGTTGTTAAGCCCTTCACATAACTCAGAAACGCTTAAGGGACCACATCTAAACCAAAGCCTAATAGAGTCTGACCAAGTTGGGAGCGGGGTTCCACTGGGTATTGGACTTTTCAGCTTGGAAAAGAGAGGACTAAGGGGCGGATATGATAGAGGTCTATAAAATCATGACTGGTGTGTAGAAAGTAAATAAGGAAGTGTCATTTACTCCTTCTCATAACGCAAGAAGGAGGGGTCACCTAATGAATTTAATAAACAGCAGGTTAGAAAACAAACAAAAGGAAGTATTTATTCACACAGTGCACAGCTAACCTGTTCAACTGATTGTCAGGGAATGCTGGGAAAGCCAAAGGTATAACAAGTTGAAAAAAAGAACTAGATAAGTTCATGGAGGATGGGTCAATCAATGGTTATTAACCAGGATGGTCAGGGATGCAACCCTATGTTTCCTAAATCTAGCACTGCTACAAACTGGGGGTGGATTTGGGGGGGTGGAACACTCAATACATTGCCCTGTTCTGTTAATTCCCCCTGAAGCAGCTGGCACAGGCCGCTGCAGGAAGACAGGGCTCGGGGCTGGATGGATCATTGGTCTGACCCAGCACCAGGGCCGCCCAGAGGGGGGGGCAAAGGGGGCAATTTGCCCCGGGCCCGGGCTCCGCAGGGTCCCACAAGAGAACAGCTGAGGCTCCCGCCTCCGCCCCTCTCCTGGAGCCCTAGCGCATCAAGCGGCGTGTCTCCGGGGCGCCCCGAGCCCCGCCCCGCTCCGAGCCGCGTGGGGAGGGGCGGGGCTGGGAGCTCCGGGCTGAGCTCAGCTCCCTCCGCTCGGCTTGGAGCTCCCAGCCCAGCCCAGCCCCCTCACCTCGCGGCTCGGAGCAGGGCGGGGCTCAGGGGCCCCGGCGGAGACACGCTGCGGCTGTTCAGCGAGGCGCTGAGGCTCCGGGCGAGGAGGCAGCCGGGGGTAAGAGGCTGGGGCCGGGGCCGGGGCCGGGGGGGTTGGCTAAGGGGCAGGGAGTCCTGGGGACAGTCAGGGCACAGGGAGGGGCAGAGGTTGGGAGCGGTCAGGGGCAGGGAATGGGGTTGGATTGTGGGTGTTCTGGGGTGGATAGGGTCAGGGCTGCCCAGCGGGGGCGGGGCAAGAGGGCGCAGGAGCTTCTTCGCTCCCGGTCTTCACCAGTGGGGGGTCCTTCCGCTCCGGGGCGGACGGACCCCCCACTGGCGAATTACCGCCAAAGCGGGACCCGCTGCCGACGTGCAGCTCGGTCTTCGGCGGTAATTCGGCGGCGGGGCCGTTCGGGACCCGCCGCCGAAGTGCCCTGAAGACCGCGGCGAGACCCCGCCGAATTACCGCCGAAGACCGGGCTGCACTTAGGCGGCGGGTCCCGCTTTGGTGGTAATTCGGCGGGGGGGGCTCCCACCGCAGGTCTTCGGGGCATTTTGGCGGTGGGTCCCGGAACGGAAGGGCCCCCCACCCCCGGGCCCCCGGAATCCTCTGGGCGGCCCTGGGGCCGCGGGGCTTGCCGCGCTCCCGCCGGAGCTGCAGCCAGGAGACCGAGGCTGTGGGGCAGCCGCTCTCCCGCCTGCGCTTTGGTCAGGGGAGCGGGGCCACAGAAGACCCCGGAGCAGAGAGACGGCAGCTGGAGTAAGTAAAAAAAAAAATTAAAAAGGCGCCGGGCCCTCTTAGGCATGGGGCCCAATTCCCAGGAATCGGGCGAATCGGCTTAAAGCCGGCCCTGGTTCCCAGCCACCTGTGATCCTTAATATCATGAGCTGCGGGGAACCGCCTGGGGCCTGGTGTGGGGAAAACAGGGCGAGGGAGGCCAGCGGAGGTCACGCCCAGGGAGGGGCGGGCGTTTGGCTGGAAGTCCCCTTACAGTGGAAGGATAGAGATGAGCCACCAGGAAACAGATGGAGTTTTACAAACTGCACGTGTCTGTTGTGCTCAGTAGAGCTGACAGGAAGAGATGGGACTGGGGTAAACTCAGTTCTTTGCTTGTAAAATACCAAGGGACGCCAAGCTCTTAAATCCTGCCTGAGGGTGAGAAGGAAGGTGTGTCAGTGTGCGAGAGAGAACAGCAAAGCTCAGAGAACTAAAGGGTGCGATACCTCGCAGCAGTGCAGTGAGCAGAAGCAAGTCCATGGGTGCTGTGGGGTCTGTCAGACCCTGCAATGAAAGGCAGGACTGGGTCCCTTTGCCGAGAGATCTAAGTCTGACACAGGAAATTCTCTGGGTGTGGGATTCATTCGGGGGGCAGGCTGTTTATCTAGGAGCGTGCCGTGTTGTTGTAGCTGTGTTGGTGCCAAGGTGGGTGAGGTCATATCTTTTAATGGACCAACTTCTGTTGGTGAGAGAGAGACGATTCCCAGCAGAGGAAGAGCTCTCTGTAGCTGGAAAATTTGTGTCCCCAACAGAAGTTGGTCCAGTCGAGGATATTATCATCTCGAGTGTGAATGGAGCTGTTTACCTCTGAGATTAAGTGTGTGTGTGTCATGGTGTGTATGCATAGCTATCTATATTTCTGAGTGTGTATGAAGGGGGGATATATGTCAGAGACTGTGCGTGTGTGTGTGATTTCAGTGAGTAGGTTTCTGGCTGTGTGTTAGAATCTAGAGAGTGGTTGTATGTGAGAATTTGTGTGTGTGTGTGTGTGAGAGAGAGAGAGAGAGAGAGAGAGAGAGAAGTTGTGCGAGTGTGGCCTGTGTGTGGCTGTATGTGAGAATGTCTGTGTGCATTTTACCAGTCGGACAGTGTCTGACCTGAACAACAGGGAAAATCACATGGGAATTACTGAGGTACCGGATTGTCTCCCCAGAGAATGCTTCCCCATCTGCTAGTGTTGCGGGGCAAGGAGGCTATTTTTTTATATAAAACCACCAGATCCAGGCAATTGGGGAAGGCGAAAAGGTGAAAATGTCTATAATTTTCCAGCTGATTCTTCAAGTTTCTTCCTTAAATTACTGACCCCTCTTCTCTTCTCTCCCCTTTATTCTGTTCGCATCGCTCCTGTTCCGGTCCGTTCCCGTGTGTTCTCTTCTGTTCCATTCTATTCTTATTGCCTCTCGCCGACTCTGGTCTACTTTCCTTTCTTCTCTCTGTGCTCATATCCGCTGTTCTATTCTAACTTCTGCTTGTCTCCTCTCTCGGGTCCGTGTGCCCTGCCCCCACCCAGGGTTTTGTGACGGGCTGCCTGTGCTCACCTGGCACTGTGCTCCAGCGCGCACAGATACACAGCAGAGTCTGCCAGGCGGCTGCTGTTCAGGTACAAGAAGCTGCTTTTGGTTTCGGTGTCCAGGCTCATGGTGAAATTCTCTCGGGTGTCTCTGTGACTAGAGGACAGGAGCGCCAGGAACCGCGGCTGGCCCCCCTGGGGCTGGCGGTACCAATGCACGCTGTACGCGGTGCCCGTGTAGGAGCAGTTGAGCTGGATGGATTCTCCTTCATTGGCAGCGGCCTGGGACGGCTCCTGGGTCACCGTGTATTGGGCAAACGCACCTGGGGGGAGGAGGTTGGTTTTAGTCCAGGTTTTCTTGCTCAGCAGTGACAGGAAAATACATGCACCTCTGTGCAGACAAAGGAGAAAACAAGCGAACGAAAATCCACCTTTCCCTCCGTAATGTCTGCCTGTCCATCCATCCACCCTTCCCTCTGCCCATCCTCCCCTCCGCACTGTCCATCTGTCTACCCACGGGCGCCCATCCCCGTGGTATCGGAGCGCCTTTCTTTCAGAAAAGCCATTCCCCAACCGCCTGGAAATCCCAACCCGTGGCGCCCTGCTCAGAGCAGAGCCTCGAATACCTGGAGCCAGCACCAGCAGCAAAGCGGCCAGGCTCATTGTCAGGGACTCAGCCGCAGAATGAAGTGGTTGCAGCTGAACCTGGATGAGGTGACGCTGTGACACCGCTCAGCCTCCAGGGGTGGCCTTCAGGCTGGAAGGAACTTGGTACATTTACCCTGTTCAAGTGGGTGGGGGAGGGAAAGGGTTTTCCTTCTGAGAGCACTGGGCCTGGTCCTCCACTGGTGCAGATTAATTGGGTTCCATCAGAGTCATTGGGCCGGTCCCCCAGCCGGAGCAAACTGGCCACAGTTCCACTGGAGACCATGGGCAGAGCCGTAGCTGATGTAAAACAGTGGAGCAGCATTTAAATCCGGGGCAGCTGGTCCGGTTTCTACCGGTTAAGGCTCTGTTCCTATAATTCATGGGTTTCCCTCTATGCTTTGCTCTCCTGGGTTAAGCAATATTTATGTAGCGGGCGCACACCGACATCAAGGAAGCAAAAAAAGATGGTTATAAGCCACTGGCCGAAGTGGGTAACACGGCGAAGTGCCAGCCTGTCTCACTAGCAGGCACAGAAATGTATCAGGATTTTTTTTTAACAGATGAGGGGAAGCGAATGCAAACAGAATCAAACGCCGATTGATGCAGCTGTAAGTGGTTGGAGTGGAATAGCCACTAAGTGGCACAGAAGTTGAGGAATATGAAGACGCCTGATGTTACCTTAAGGCAGGGGCAGGCAAACTTTTTGGCCTGCGGGGTGGATTGGGTTTCCTAAATTGTTTGGAGGGGTGGTTAGGGGTGGGGGTCGTGGCCCACCCCCCACCTCCTATCTGCCCCCCCCCCCGACTCCTGTCCCATCAACGGCCCCTCTGGGACCCCTGCGCCATCCACACACCCCTGCTCCCTGACCACTCCTGGACCCCCACTGCCCCATCCAACCCTCCCCTCATTCCTGACGGCCCCTTGGGACCCCTGCCTCATCCAACCACCCCTTCTCCTTGTCCCCTGACTGCCCCTGGAACCCCTGCCCCTGACTCACCCCTGCCACCCTATCCAACGCTCCCCTCCTTCCTGATTGCCCCCACCCCTGCCCCCTGTTCTCCCTGAGCGCCCTGACCCCTATCCACACCCCACCCCTAATCACCCCCGAACGCCCCTGCCCTCTATCCAACCCCCGCTCCCTGTACCCTGACTGCCCCCAGGACCCATGCCCCCATTCAACCCCTGTTCCCCCAACCACCCCTGTCCACCCCGAACGCCCCTGCCCTCTATCCAACCCGCCCCTGTACCCTGACTGCCCCCAGGACCCCTGCCCCATTCAACCCCTGTTTCCCAACCACCCCTGTCCACCCCCGAACGCCCCTGCCCTCTATCCAACCCCTCGCTCCCTGTACCCTGACTGCCCCCGGGACCCCTGCCCCATTCAACCCCTGTTCCCCCAACCACCCCTGTCCACCCCCGAACGCCCCTGCCTCTATCCAACCCCCCGCTCCCTGCCCCCTTACCACGCTGCCTGGAGCACCGGTGGCTGGCGGTGCTACCACCTCGCTGCCCGGCTGGAGCTGGGCCATGCCGCCACCGCCCAGCACAGAGACCGGGTCAGGCCGGGCTCTGCAGCTGCGCTGCCCCAGGAGCTCACAGCCCTGCCACCCAGAGCATTGCGCCGACAGCGGGGCCAGCTGAGGCTGCGGGGGAGGGAAAACAGTGGGGGAAGGGCCGGGGGTGAGCATCCCGGGCCAGGAGCTCGGGGGCTTGGCAGGACGATCCCGGGGGCTGGGTGTGGCCCACGGGCCATAGTTTGCCCACCCCTGCCTTAAGGTGTATTCTGAGAATGGGTTGGAGGCTCCGTTGGGCGTGGGACTGCCAGCCCCTAAGAGATTACATGGGAAGTAGGGGAAGGCAGACAAGGGGTGGGAGGGAAAACGGATGTGCAGAGAGCGGAAAGGACTTGCCAAGGTCATATAGCAGAGTCGAGGTGACTTAGACTGTTGGTTCTTTAGGGAAGGGCCTGGGCTGTCTGGCTGTGCATCTACACCCCCTCGGCACTACTGCCGATAATAATAAAACCCTCCTATTGTCTGTGCTAATGCTCAGTCCACCAGACCAAGCTGCTTTCCTACTTGCAGAGAAAGGCAGAACGAGAAACAATGGCTGGATGTTACAACCAGACAAATGCAAAATAAGTAGGCTCAGCAGAATTCAGTTTTATTTTTTATACTTTGATGGATCACCTCCATGCTTATTTTAAAGCATTTTAAAAATTATTTTTATCTAGTTGTACACAATTAGCTGGGTGAGGGGCGGGTCAACATCACATATGAAAATATACAAAGTAAGTATCCTTAAATTAAACTATAATAAATTCTCAAGCAGAATTCTACCTATCTTTACCTATCTGTAAATTTCAGTTTTTACAGCTGGAAATATTTTTTCATCGGTTGGTGTGCACAGGGAAATCAATGCTGACCAACATTTGCCAGTAACAATCTGATTCCTCCACGCCTAGAAAATAAAACATACTTTTTTAACAGTGAGGGTGATTATCTGTTGGACTCAACAATCAAAGGAAGTGGTAGATTTTCCATCTCTTGAAGTCTTTGGACCCAGACTGGAGGCTTTTGGGGAAGATGTTTTTTGCCATGCAAAATTTATTGAGATTAATACAGGGCTCCTGAGAGAAATTTTCCAGCCTGTGATATGCAGGAGATCAGACCAGATGATCTAACGGTCCCTTCTGGCCTTAAACTCTCTGTTTCAGAAGACGTCAGTCCCTATATTTCATTGTATAAAACTAGACTGGAGGAGGAATTTCATCCTGGGATTCAGTTTTGTCCAAAGCAGATGGGATGCTAATAGCAGCCTTGTGGTTAAAACAAATGGGCCGGAGCCTGGGAGATCTAAGATGTGAGCCTCCTGCTTTCCCGAGGGCAACCTCGCACTTATCAGCAGTGTCCTCGTTTTCATTTAGTGTCACCTAGATCCGCCTTCAGCAACCCTGGCCCAAGCAGAGGGTTTACTCCCAAAAAGGAGACGGGTCAGAGACTCCACAAAGTCCACCCAGGACTCTGGCCCAGATCCTCCAAGATATTTAGGCACTTGACTCCCGTTGATCTCAGCAAGGACTTGGGCTTTTATTACTGATGTTGATTTTATATGGGAGTTGCTCAGAGACCATAAAACCCTAAGGAAGGCCACCCAGGTAGCTGCAGCAGTAGTTAAAATGGACAGGCTGTTGCTTCCTGTCAGGTTCTTATTTTGTGTGAGACACTTTATCCTTCTTCGCAGGACGGTTTTGTCTTCGAAAAAGGCAGAATTAACAGCCCAGACTAGACAGGGGACCAGGGACCAGCTGCTGTAAATCGGTCATAGCTCCACTGGAGTCAATGGGCCAGATCGGTAGCTGGGTGAATTGGTGTCCCTGCAATAAACTCAGTGATGCCAGATGCCCAGCTGGTGTAAATTCAAGTAGCCAAATTACGCCCGCTGAGCCTCTGGCCCGCTGATGGCTGTGAAGCAGACAGAGCCGAGAAAGGCACAGCTGTAACTAGGGCTTTAACGAGCTGCACAGTGTTTTCCTGTTGCTAGGGCAAAATGTTACCATGTAACTTCTGGTTCTCATTGCGGCTCGTTAAACATCTTGCAGTCCCTCCCTGCGATGACTTTTTAATTGTTGCCTTTGCTACCTGCTTGCAAGGTGTGCAATCCCCAGGGTTAATTAGAGAGAGCTTTGAATTAATGCCCCATGGGGCTTGTTAGCAGCAGTGTGAGAGGTTGGCAAACAGCGAGTGTATGTTTGGAAAAGGCGGCAGTTGTAGCTCAAGGGAACACGGCTGTGTGCAGAGGAAAGCTAAGCCCAGCGGAGATATTAGCAAGGCCCAAAGTCCCTCGAGAACAATTATGATGTAGCAGGCAGAAGCAAAAATATAAAGTCAGATCCCCACCAGGTGTAAATCAGCCAGAGGTCAGTCGAGTTCAGTGGGATTCAGCTGATTTACTCCTACTGACTAAATGGACCTGGGGTCCATGGAGAATTTCTCAGCAGCATCACTCACAAACGGATGCTAAAGACAAGCAGAGTGGCACATTACGCTTAAACACCCTGTGACAGCCAGATGGCTCGTGGGTGGTCTGGAAATGGGATATGGGGCCTTCCTCCTCCAATCCGGGCCTTGGCTGGCTCAGGGGCAGCTGGCTCTGATCTGGCCCTAGGTCAGGGCACTACCTGGCTCAGGGGTTAGGAATAGGATACGAGGCCTTTCCCCACTAAGTGATGCCGGCTTCAATCTGTCCCCAATCCAGGGAATTTGGCAATGACATATGGGGCAGTGGTTCCAGTCCACTAGTGGCTGTAGGGTGACCAGGTGTCCCGATTTTATAGGGACAGTCCTGATTTTTGGGTCTTTTTGTTATATAGGCTCCTATTACCCCCCACCCCGTCCCGATTTCTCACATTTGCTGTCTGGTCCCTCGAAGTGGCTGAGGGTCATTACAGCAAAGTGGCTGTTCGACTGGCTCTGTAAAAGTATCTGGCAGTGGCCCAGGCATGTAATAGTGGAAAAACTGCAACATCGGGCACCAGCTCCCAACTCCGTTGTATCATTTGTCAGAGACGCCAAGTGTCAAATGGGGGCAGTGACTCTGAACTCCCATCTCACTCCTGGTGCTGATCATGCTGGGGAACGGGTCTGAGTCGGTGCTGGCCCCAGTGCCCTAGGGGGCTCTGTGCTGCAGGGAGCAGGATGTGAGGTTCAGTAGGGGGCGCTCTCCCCTCACAGTCGGTGCTGACCCCAAAGCCCCAGGAGGGCACTAGGGGGTGCTCTCCCCTCACAGTCGGTGCTGACCCCAAAGCCCCAGGAGGGCACTGGGGGGGGGGCGCTCTCCCCTCACAGTCGGTGCTGACCCCAAAGCTCCAGGAGGGCACTAGGGGGCGCTGTGCTGCAGGGAGCAGGGTGGGAGGTTCAGTAGGGGGCGCTCTCCCCTCACAGTCCGTGCTGACCCCAAAGCCCCAGAAGGGCACTAGGGGGCGCTGTGCTGCAGGGAGCAGGGTGGGAGGTTCAGTAGGGGGCGCTCTCCCCTCACAGTCGGTGCTGACCCCAAAGCCCCAGGAGGGCACTGGGGGGCGCTCTCCCCTCACAGTCAGTGCTGACCCCAAAGCCCCAGGAGGGCACTAGGGGGCGCTGTGCTGCAGGGAGCAGGGTGGGAGGTTCAGTAGGGGGCGCTCTCCCCTCACAGTCCGTGCTGACCCCAAAGCCCCAGGAGGGCACTGGGGGGGCGCTCTCCCCTCACAGTCAGTGCTGACCCCAAAGCCCCAGGAGGGCACTAGGGGGCGCTGTGCTGCAGGGAGCAGGGTGGGAGGTTCAGTAGGGGGCGCTCTCCCCTCACAGTCCGTGCTGACCCCAAAGCCCCAGGAGGGCACTGGGGGGGCGCTCTACCATCACAGTCGGTGCTGACCCCAAAGCCCCAGGAGGGCACTAGGGGGAGCTGTGCTGCAGGGAGCAGGGTGGGAGGTTCAGTAGGGGGCGCTCTCCCCTCACAGTCGGTGCTGATCCCAGTGCCCCAAGGTGGTGCTAAGAGGCTCAATGCAGTCGGAATTTCCCTCTTTGGGGTTACACTTGACACCAACACTTTACTTCTAGTGACCTTGTTGCTTTTCCTGAGAGCTAGCTCTGGTATCCAGCCCAAACTCAGACTTAGCTTGTATCATTTTGCCTTCTTCAGTTCACATTTTTGGTTTGAACTGGCTACAGGACTCTTCTTCCTCTACTATAAGGCACTGTTATAGTGCACTGTTAAATAGCCACAGCATCCCACCCCAGAAGTGGTTACTTTAGAGCAGCCAATGAGGCATCTCACAGTTGGATTATTTAGCTAACATTTCTCAAGCAGTCTGAAGTCTTTGGATGAAAAGGCCTGAGGACTGGCAATCAATACAATTATTATTAATAATTAAAAGGATCAGGCAACAACTGCAAGTGCTGTTTAAAGTATTGCACAGGCTTTCTACTGAAAAAAAAGTATCAGTCTTTATTAACACTCGGCATAAATATATGACAGGTTTCCACAAGGGGAAAATGTGCTGCGGTCATTACAGCTAGGCTTCATCACTCTTTATCTGAGTTATACAGACCATGAGGGATGGATTGATCAATAGATTCAATATTGTTTGCGGTGTTGTAGCCATGGTGGTCCCCAGGTCTGAGAGAGAAAAGATGGGTAAGATAATACCTTTCGTGGGGCAACTTCTGTTGGTGGAGGAGACAAGTTTTCGAGCTAAGCAAAGCTTTTCCCAGGTCTGGAGATGGGAATCAGTGTCACACCACTAAATACAAAGGACATGGACCCAGATCCTCCCACTGATTTCAATGATCTGGACTTGTATTATTGTTATTGATTTTATACGGAAGTCGCTCAGATACTGCAGTGATAAGTAATAAAATAAACAGGGCCCTCACATGGCGGGGGGGGGGGGGGAAATACACTTTACGGGGGTCCAGAGGCCCTGGGGGGCCAGCCTAGGCTGCAATCCCCATTACCATGAGGAAAAAAATTAGGCTAAATTGTAGATCATGCCTGAGGATATTTATAGAAACGTATTTCCCTGTATCTATATATCTATTGTCCAGATCTTATGAGATTTGCTGGAGCTAATCAGAAGCAGCCTCAAGCCACATTCTGAACAGTGAGTTGCTGGGCCTCATGTCCTCCTCTGTAATAGAGAACATGCTTGTGCCTTTAAACTAGGCAGGGGCGGCTCCAGACCCCAGCATGCCACGGGGGGCGCTCTGCTGGTCACCAGGAGGGTGGCAGGCGGCTCCGGTGGACCGGCGACCGGCAGAGCGCCCCCCACAACGTGCCGCCATGCTTGGGGTGGCAAAATGGCTAGAGCCGCCCCTGAAACTAGGACATGTAGTTTGAGACTGAGAAACAGAGACTTGTGCTCCTCTGTGTGATGTGGCCTATCGAGATAAGAACTACCAGTCCCAGAGTTCCTTGTGCATAGGCAGGAGGGAGGGACAGCTGGTGTGGGGGCAAAGCACCATAAGACAGTGGGAGCCTGTCAAGGTTCCTCCCCGACTCTGAACTTTAGGGTACAGATGTGGGGACCTGCATGGACACTTCTAAGCTTAATTGCTAGCTTAGATCTGGTAACACTGCCACCATCCAGAAATTTCAGTGTCTGGATCACTTTCTGTCCCCCCAAAAGCTTCCTCTCCCTGGGCAGCCTTGAGAGGCTTTTTCACCAAGTTCCTGGTGAACACCGATCCAACCCCTTGGATCTTAACACAATGAGAATTTAACCATCCCCCCTCCTTTCCCCCACCAATTCCTGGTGAGTCCAGATCCAATCCCCTTGGATCTTAACACAAGGAAAAAAATCAATCAGGTTCTTAAAAAGAAAGCTTTTAATTAAAGAAAGAAAGGTAAAAATTATCTCTGTAAAATCAGGATGGAAAATACTTTACAGGGTAATCAGATTTATATAGCCCAGAGGAACCCCCTCTAGCCTTAGGTTCAAAATTACAGCAAACAGAGGTAAAATCCTCTCAGCAAAAAGGAACATTTACAAGTTGAGAAAACAAAAATAAGACTAACACGCCTTGCCTGTCTATTACTTACAAGTTTGAAACATGAGAGACTGATGCAGAAAGATTTGGAGAGCCTGGATTCGTGTCTGGTCCCTCTTAGTCCCAAGAGCGAACAACCCCCAAACAAAGAGCACAAACAAAAGACTTCCCTCCACCAAGATTTGAAAGTATCTTGTCCCCTTATTGGTCCTCTGGTCAGGTGTCAGCCAGGTTTACTGAGCTTCTTAACCCTTTACAGGTAAAAGAGACATTAACCCTTAACTATCTGTTTATGACAGAGCCAGTGCTGCTGCTTCTTCTGGTAGGAGTTACAGGCCCAAAATATCTGTGAGTAAGTGTTTAATTCACTCACAGTCACACGCACCGAGGGTGTCCAGATGTCCCGATTTTAAAGGGTCAGTCACATTTTTGGGGACTTATTCTTATATAGACAGCTATTACCCCCCACCCCCGTCCCGTTTTTTCAGAGTTGCTATCTGGTCACCCTACACACACCCCAAACTGCCATGTCTGGTGGTGGCTCAGATACAAATCAGGCAGCCAGAAACGTAAGGAGGTCAAAGAAAGGGAACTATCCTCCAGGTTTTCAAATCAGACAAGGCCTTTCTGCAGTCAGGCAACATACTAACTAGGGAAGCAACTTAACAAAATAAGATGAAAATGCTTTCAATATAGAGACTTTGTGTGTGTCACTGGCAATTGATTACAAAGAGAAGCTTACAGAACATGAATCACGTGACTCCAATCTAATGCGTGAAGATAGCCAAGTAGTATCACAGTTAGCGCCACCCCGTTCAGAAGGTTTACAAGACGCAGGAGGGAGTCGTGCTTGTGAGATTGTATGTATGCGGTGAGGGATCGCGGTATGTGTATGTACATGGGTACATGTATGTTACATGTTTGTACTGGGCCCCAAAAAACTTATGCTTGGGCCCTGAGAATAAAACCATAAGGAGGGTAATACAGGCAGCTGCAGCAATAATTAAAATGCTCAGTCTGTCACTTCTCTTCAGGTTCTTATGTCGTATGAGACACTTTATCCTAAGGGGTTCACACACGTGGTTGGAGACCACTTGAAATGAAATGGTCACTTCACACCTCCGCAGGCATAGGACAAAGGAAGGCACCACAGTATGTTACAGCCAACTCTTGTAATGAGCCATAAACCCAGTGACTCTGCTTGCTGGGATTGCCTCCAAGACCTTTTCCACTCAGCTGATTCTGAAGAGCTTGACACTTCATCCTGCTCTCTGTGATCCAAAAACTCTCTTCTACTCCAGATCTCATCACTCAGGTCCCTTTATTCGGCATACAGCAAACCTACACTGAGTTGATCCGACTCAAGTGTAGGGGGTGACATACCACACATCCAAAGTTAGACAGCCAGCATGTTCCTTTAAATACATTAGATAGATAGATAGATACACACACATGACATTGCACGTACTACACATTGCAACACACGTTTGGGGGTTGGCTTGGTTACTTTGCAGCATGCTCTGTCCAAGCACTGTCCACACTCAACCAACTCTTTACCTCATCTCTACATTCCTAACTTACCTTGTCCACTGTTATCTCCTTTGCAGTAAATGGGCGTCCTTGGGTGTTCTCCTCTTATCTTACCTGACTCAGAAACTTACTTATTTTATTTAGCACAGACATTCTGTTTTCAGCCTAATGATCTGTTTACCTCCTAATTCTATCCTCCAAGAAATGAGACCTGCCTCCATGTGTTAATTACTCATGTCTGGCCAGGCCTCAGCTACATGTCCCTGCTTCTGTCTTTCTCTTTTATATTAGCAGTCGTTTCAGCTGCATCATCTTCCTCCCTTTCTGGACTCTCTTTTTCAAGTTTACCCAGCAACACAAACTCAAGACCACAGAAGTTGTACTTATTTGAACCACCTTCAATATTAGCTTTAAGTACAAACCACAGAGTGCAAGTTCAGCTCCTCTGGGACAGCCCACTAGGGGGCAATTCCACTTTATAAGCTTGCTTTGCTTTTAAAGCATCCTTTGGTAATTGTAACTTCACTTTTTATTTTAATGAGAGTATGAAAAGGTTTTAAATATAAAATCTTTCCATTTATCACCCCAGGAAATTGAGGTGTGAAACAGAACCTGGGCCAATTGGAATAACATTCCCTGGTCCATACCAGACATGATTCTCTTCAGCCATCACACAAGACTCATTATCAGCAGCATAGGCAGTTTTTACTTACCAACGTCCCAGTGTCTCAACCACCTTGTGCAATTTGAAGCCTGTTCCCCTAAAGTGAACCCACATGCCGCAACTCATTCCACCTGCACATGTAACCATCCCCCAGGGACAAACAGATGCATGAGTCTGGGACTTTCCAGACCTTGTATTGTCTTGTAACACTATTGGGGGAGGCAAAGCAAACTTCTTCCACACTGTAGGAGCTGTAGCACTTTCCACATTGAACTTCATGGCATTGGACCCTTGTTAATTTTCTGACCCTGTACCTCCCTCCTACCACATTTTGATCTTTTCTGTGGTGATAAAAGAGGGCAGACTTTGTTCTCTGCCACTTAAGGCCTCTTTAACGTTACATAGCATATATTTCCCATTTACTAAGCATCATTGGCTTTGCTTTTTACCTTTCATGATAGGAAATTAACTTTAACATACATTAAAAACACATTTACAACATCATACATACAAAACAGTTAATAACTCTTACTGAATTCTTTCAAAACACAGTTAGAACCCTTGCTCATGCAATGGATACCGTATGTCTGCTGCTAGCTTCTGTTGAAATGCTTGGTCATGTTTCCACAGCATCTCTGTCAGCTTGGTTTCAGAGTGACTGTCATACCAGTTCTCATGTTACGCTCCTTCCAGTTTAACTGGTGTCTCACTGTGGCAGCCTTATGCATTTTAAAAGTTTATTTTTTTGTCCATAAAGTACTTTCTGTTGTGTTTTTTAACCATTTTTAACCAAACCCTAGTGACTGCAGATAGGTGGAATTCAATAGCAGTTGACACATTCATAAACTATACATTGTTAAACAACATTTTCTCCATAGATTTAACGCCAAACCATTTGTTGGATTTGTTTCCAATCTAGGGCATTTCAATCTTTTGTATAATTGCTTCATTTTAATACAAATATTCTTTTTCCATTTACAAATCACTTACATGCAGGTATTTAATTCCTAATCACATTTAATTTACACTGCAGATAAACAGAACGCTTGGAGAAGCGTGATAATGGTTAAGCTCCACTTCTTATATTCATTGATCTTTCTTGGTGCCGGGTTGGTTTCTGCTTCCAAAGCGCAGCCATCTGCAAAAGAAAAAACAGCCCCTTGTGGCTCCTCCTTGGAGTCTCTGTAGGATTTTGTGTTTCCCCTTTTATACTGTACACTCATGTTCTGAGAGAATGCACCTTCCTTCCACAGTGCAACCCTTACCCTTGATTAAATCCTGTTAGCTCCATGTCTGATCTATCAGGCCTCATCCTCAAAGGAGACCTGCACAACTTGGGAACCTCAATTCATAACGCGGCTGGACACTAAAAAACAGGGACTTAGAGACACTGGTTATATGGCTCATGACAACAATTTGTAAAACTCTGTTGCCTACTAACCCTGCTTTGCCCTACAACTGCAGAGACATTCATTGCATTTTAAGTGGTGTCCTACAACATGTGTGACCCCTTATGCTTAACAATCCGTCCCTTCCTGATATTTAGCTGTGACACTCTGGTTTCCTTCTAGAGAACTGAGGAACAGCTCTGTGAGACTGTGAAACTCAGAAGTCAAAGGCTTGTTGTCCCCTGCACCAACAGATGTTGCTCCAGGAGAAGATATTACCTCGCTCACCCACCTTGTCTCGCTCCAATAAACAGACATTCAGCTGGAATTCTCAAAGGTGGCTAAAGGAATCGGACACCCTATGGAAATTCGGCATTTATCTCTCTTGGGATTCTTTGAAAGTTTCAGCTTTTGGTTCCATTCTGAGACAGCGCTGATCCATAAGCCAGTCGCCTCAGGGCCTTTTTCATCTCCTTGTTCCTCAGCGTGTATATGAAAGGGTTCAAAAGGGGGGTGAACATGGTGTAGAACACAGACACTGCCCCGTCGGATACGTGACTCGAATAGGAGCGCACGTATACAAACAGCAGTGGCGCATAGAACAGCAGCACCAGGCTGAGGTGGGCACTGCAGGTGGAGAACTGGGCCCGCAGCCTCCTGGGCCGTGTGGATCTTCAGGACGGCGGATGCGATGTAGGCGTAAGAAATGCAGATCAGCAGGAAGCAGCCAGCTGCCACCACCCCGATGTTGGCCAGAATGACAGCTTTGTTGGCAGCCGTGTCGGCACAGGCCAGCTTCAGCACAGAGGGGATGTCGCAGACAAAGTATTCCACCCGGTTGGGGCCACAGTAGGGCAGGCGGAAGGTCAGGGTGGTGTGGATCGTGGCACAGAGTGAGCCGGTGAGCCAGGTGCCGGCTGCCAGCCCCATGCAGGCCCTTCCGCTCATGACCACGGTGTAGCGCAGAGGGTGGCAGATGGCCAGGAAGCGGTCATAGGCCATCACCGTGTAGAGGAAGCACTTGGTGCTGGCCAGGAAATGGAAGGCGAGAGCTGCACCGCACAGCCGAAGGAGATGGTCCTGCCGCCAGGCCCCGCCAAGCCAGCCAGGATCTTGGGCATGGCGACGGAGGAGAGGCAGGCGTCGAGGAAGGAGAGGTGGCCGAGGAAGCAGTACATGGGCAGGGTGTGGAGTCGGGGATCGCAGAGCACAGTCAGCAGGGTGAGGGTGTTGCCCAGCAGGGTGAACAGGTAGAGGAGGAGGAAGAGAAGGAAGAAGAGAGAGGAAGCTCCTGGTGTTCGAGAGTCCCTCCAGGTCGACTTCGGTCACGGGTGTTTGGTTTCCAGCTTCCATCTGCTCCGCCCCATGCAGAGCAACAACAGCTAGAACAGAGTGAATTATTCATCCCCTCCGGTATCTCTCTAGACCCCATGACTGTTGCATCTCAGATTTTTAAATGTATTTATCCTCACAATACCCCTCCGAGGGACGGAATTAGCTTCCCATTTTTACAGCCAGTGATTGGAGGCACAGAAAAGCTCATAGACAAACAAGAACCCTGTGTCAGAGCAGGAGAGTTGAACTCAGGTTTCTCAAATCCACAGCTAATGACTTAACTGCTGGACCATCCTTCCTCTCATCTTGCCTCCTCTCACATCAGTTGTGAACAATGTCCTGCTAGTGTAGACAGATAGTTTGATTACCGGTCTGTCCCCTTCTGACCAATCAATATACACCTCCACCCCGATATAACGCTGTCCACGGGACCCAAAACATCTTACTGCGTTATAGGTGAAACCGCGTTATGTCGAACTTGCTTTGATCTGCCGGAGTGCGCAGCCCCGCCCCCCGAGCACTGCTTTACCGCGTTATACCTGAATTTATGTTATATCGGGTTGCGTTATATCGGGGTAGAGGTGTAGTTAGATTATCTATCTATCTATCTATCTATCTATCCTCATACAAGACCATCTTGTGTCTCCTGCACATTATCTATCTATCTATCTTGGTTCTTCTCTTGTCACCCGTCCCCAGCCCGTTGAATTCAGGGGAGGTGTGGTGCAGAGATGCCGAGTGTTACAAAGCACTGAGTGATGCTGGAAGCTGACTCTGTTGGCCCCTGTGTCTACTGCACAATTTCCGCTCAGATTCCAATGCCTGCCCATGCAGGAAAGTCAGCGTCCAGAGAGCCTGCACAGGTGCCAGGCAGCATGAAATCCAGGAGGACTGCATAAAGCAGGAAGGGTGGTAACCCGTCCTGATCAGGGAATGAGCTGACCCCAAACTAGAGAGGTTAGGGAGAAATGACCCACTAGAGGTAGGTAAACTCTTAGCTGCCCTCTGTACGGTGTCTCTTGTACCATCCTATGAAGCAGCTGGTATCAGCCACTGTCTGAGAGCAGAGCCTGGGCTGGATGAACCTTGGGTTAACCTGGTCTGGCAGTCCCTCTGTCCCTAAACAAAAGCACGTTCTCTGGCTCAGATGCACTCACCTCTCTCACGGTACAGGGATGAGGAACAGCCGCTTCATTGTCTCTGCTGTGGCAAAGTGCCTGACTCACCCAAGTATTTCAATGCTACTTTCAGCTTTGAGACCATTAGCTCCCAGGAGTGTGGGGAGCAATTGTCTGAAGCAAACACAGGCTAATCCTCGCCCCTGGTCTCCTGTTCCCAGGCCCTGTCAGCAGGGGAGAGCAGGCATCCCATCAGAATTCTTCATTCAGTGTTTGACATTCGCTACCAGGGCTGGAGTGTTGCTAGCTACATGGAGATCATTTTAAGATGCCTCTGGCAGCTTCCAAGGTCTCGGGAGCTTTCCTGGGACGCGTCTGCATCAAGCATGATCTAGTTGTGTAAAACCAGCAGGGGATCACTCAGACAGGCCAGGCCCTGTGGGGAGAATCCCAGCCCTGAGATCTCAGAGGGGCTGTGGGTGGGACTGAGGGGCATCAGCCAGGCTAAAGCTGGGGGAAGCAGTGGGTACCCCCAGCAGAGCCCCATCCAGTGTAAGTCAGCCACAGCTCCACTGTATTAGATCAGATGAGCATGTGGCCATGATAATACCCCCAGATAAATAATTCTTGCCTCATTTACCATCTGTGGGGCTGGGAAGGAATTTTTCCCCAGGTCAGATTGTCAGTGACCATGGGGTTTTCTTGCCTTCCTCTGCAGTGGGGGTCACTTGCCAGGATCATCTGGGTATGTCTCACTAAATCAATTCCCTGCCAGTGCAGGGCTTTCAGGTGATGGTGCACCTCGGTCCCTCCTCTTCTCTGCCTGGGGCCCAGAATAGGTTTGTTTGCTGAGGGCTGTAACACCTGGGTCTAATTTCATGTGTTGGGTCTAGTGGGAGGATGCTGGGTGGCCTCTGAGATACCGATGGGCCGACTGGCTGTGCCAATGGTCCCATCTGGATGTAAACTCTGTGGCATTTCACAAAATTGCAGAAGCCTCCATTCTATGTCATCCTCTGCCTGGACAGCATGTTACTGGCGGTTTGTATAGAGAGACAGTGTGTGTGAGAGAGAGACAGACAGACAGACTGAAGGGTTAAAATCCATGTGCATTTTATATAACAACCTGGTGTATGGATTGTGTTAGCTCTTTCACAGGCCCAAAGTCCAGTTTGGTTAAGAGACCAGAGGCCTAGCAAATGGTAATTTGCTAAAAGAAGCAGAATAAACGAAGATAACCTTGCTTGCTAAGATAGGCCTGGTCAGCAAAATTGCCAAATGTTGGAACAATAACTGAATATTGTGTCTTATGCAAAGTTGCAAATAGAACAAAGCAGCCCTGTTTCTGCTGTGTTAGTGTTTTCTGTAGGGAGATATTCTTCCCACACTCCAGCCTTGAGTTTATGAAGGGTTGGAACATGTCAGTATAAGATATGGCCTCCTCCCTTTCCCAGGGACCAATGCCTGCCTTAAAACACAAAGGAGACAATTTTTATTGCCATAGACTTTCACTGTTTCTTTGCTTTATCCCCTAGGAATGTACCTGTTGGACAATCAAAGGAGCTACTTCATTCTTACGGACCCCAAATCAAAATGCAACATCTATATTTTATGCTAATACACATAGGCATGCGCAGCACATTTCATTAGGGTGTGCACTCACCCAGGGAATTTTTTTTTTAAAGGCGAACATCATAAAGGTTGGGGTGTGGGGCGGGAGTGCAGGGTGTGGGAGGGGGTGCAGTGTGCAGGAAGGGGCTCAGGGCAGGGGATTGGGGCAGAGAAGGGGTGCAGCGTATATGAGGGGGCTCAGGGAAGAGGTTTGGAGTGCAGGAGGGGTGCGAGGAGCAGGCAGAGGGCTCAGGGCAGGGAGTTGGGGTACAGGAGGGGTGCAAGGTGCAACAGAGGGCTCAGGGCAGGTGGTTGGGGTGCAGGAGGGGTGTGGCAGGGGGCTCAGGGCAGGGGGTTGGGGTGCAGGAGGGGTGCGGCAGGGGGCTCAGGGCAGGGGGTTGGGGTGCGAGGAGCAGGCAGAGGGCTCAGGGCAGGCAGGAGGGGTTCGGGCTCTGGCCCGGTGCCATTTACCCACAGCAGCACGCTCCCTGCCTGCCTGCCCTGGCCCCACACCGCGCCACTCACCATGTCCCTGCACAGCCCCTGGGGAGCAGGCACAGGGCTCCACGGGCTGCGCTTGCCACACCTCCAGGTAACTCCCCCAAAGCTCCCATTGGCCATGGTTCCCCATTCCCGGCCAATGGGAGCTGCGGGGGGTGGTGCCTGGAGCAACACACGGAGCCCTCTGGCCCCACCCCACCCCGGGCCCCAGGGACGTGGTGCCACGCCGGCCACTTCTGAGAGCAGCATGGGGCCTGCGGCATCACGGGGGGCACCTTAGGGCTTTGGATCCAGCCCGCGGGCATTAGGGTGTGCCTGGGCACACCCAGCACACCCTGTGCACACGCCTATGCTAATACATTTCATTAAAGTACTAATTAAATGTTAACTTGTTAACTTAAAACCATGGGCAAAGACATTATGTAACCTTTAACCATTGGCTAATGTGCTACCTTGTCTTGCTGCTCGAACCTATCCGGGGGTGTGGGACTGCCCACCCCGTCACTTTCCCCCACCCATAAAAAATCCATATATTCCATTGTAATCAATTGATGAACAGTGTCTCTGAGCCTAATAAGCCAGGTGACACTCCGCCAGCGCTGTGCGTAAGAAACTCCTGTGCTTGGCCTCTACACAGGTGGATTTATGTCCTTCACAGACAGAGTGGGGAGACTGGTCTCCGTTGTGAAATGCCCTATTGGTTGTGTGACTGGACGTGTCTTTTGCACATAGTATCTTAGGAGGGAATCTTAAAAGGGGTAAAGAGCTCTGGGGCGCTGGCCCTCAGTTTCTAGCTGTCCTTCTCGTCAACCCACTTCTCTGTTCAGGGTTTGCAATTTTGTTTTGTTTTGTTTTTTCTCTCAGACAATCGTGATTCATGGGTGGGGGACGGGGATTCCCTCCTCTCTTACTTTTCCAAGTCTGGGGTTTTCTTTTCAGTTTCAAGCTGTTTCAGCGTTTCCCCGTTAACTCTAATGGGCCACCATTGACTTTTCCTGGCTGGACAAGGGATGGGTAGTTTTGTGAGAACCCTCCTCCCCCTGTGAGGTGTACTGGAATTTGTAGTACCGGTCATGATCATATGATTAAAGACAGAGACTCTTCCAGTTCCCTCCCACCCCCACTGTTACCCTTAGACCCAACTCCCCTCCCAGCTCTAGTGGTAGAATCCAGGAGTCTGGATTCCCAGCCCCTCCTCTCCCCAATCTAACCTGCTAACCCCCACTACCTTCTCACAGCATCGACTACAACCCAGGAGTCCCCCACCCATCCCCCAGTCCCTTCTCTAAGTGTTCAACAATTGGAACAAATGTTCCCAGAGGTAGGAGGAGAACCCAGGAGTGTGACAAAGTGGGACTGTTCTTAATGTTTCCTCTGAATACTGTAGGGGTGCCTCAGTTTCCCCTATGCATTTCTTAAGTCTCTAGGTGGTGGGATAAGAGGGTGTAATTGTTGCAGAGGAAAGGATCAGTGTGCATAAATAGCCAACACTCTGTCTCCTGGCAACTAATGGCCTGGGCCCTTCCCCCCTGCAAGGAGATGCTAAAGGGCTTGGAGAACAAAGGAATCAGGTGACCTCCTGGCCCGGGAAAGGGACAAAGCCCAGAGGAGGAGGGGCTGGAGAGTCAGTTTGGAACTGGCTGGGGACGAGCAGTGAAGTGCAGACATGGGGGTCTGGCTCACTGCCCCCCAGAATGGACCCAGCTGAGGTGTCCTATTCTCAGTACCTACAAGCTCTGTTTTAGACCGTGTTCCTGTCATCTAATAAACCTCTGTTTTACTGGCTGGCTGAGAGTCACATCTGACTGTGAAGTGGGGGTGTGGGACCCTGTGGCTTCCCCTGGACCCTGCCTGGGTGGACTCGCTGTGGGAAGCGCACAGAGGGGCAAAGGATGCTGAATGCTCCAAGGTCAGACCCAGGAAGGTGGAAGCCGTGTGAGCTTCTTGCCCTGAAGACAGAACAGGGGAGTCCTGACTTCTGTCTCCAGGACCCTCTCTCCTGTCCAATTCTCAGGCAGCTCCTGCTGGCAGCAGGATAACCTTGGCTCAGGCCCTGGCAGTTTCCTGCCCCCCAGTCTCTCGAGGGCAGCTTTCATCTCCTTCTTCCTCAGCGTGTAGATGAGGAGGGCTCTCCTCTCTGGATCAGCACTGACTGCAATACTCCAATATGATGCATGGGGCGCTGTTCTGCAGGGAAGTGGGGCAGGTGATCAATAGAGGGAGCTGTCCACTAGCAGCCAGGGCTGAACCCAATGCACCAGTGCACTGCTACAGGGTGCTGTGCTGCAAGGAGCAGGGCAGGGGCTCAGTAGTGCAGTTGTTGGTGTCACTAGGCATAAATCTAGGTAACGTGGGAGGATGGAAGACCACAAGTGTCGATGAAGTCTTCTTGCTCTAGGCCTATGTGAACCAAAGTACTTCCATGTTAAGTGCTTCTGTTAGCCTTACTAAACTTTTGTAACCTCCTGTGCTATGTGCTGACTCCTAGCAGCTGCAAGGCCCGTTAGCACTAGATGCAGCCAATATTAGATAAGATAGGCGGAAAGCAGATGCTGTAATCAAGGTTATATACATGAGAAAGTAGCCCCCACAGTGGAAAAGTACAAAAAAAAAAAAAAAAGGGGGTATAAATACTGGGACCCCGCCTGCGTGCGGGTGTGCAGGATTTGAGATGGCTATTTCTCCCTTGCACCGTATTTGAGATCAAATAAACTTGGTTTGCTTCTCCACCCTGGTGTGTTAATTAGTGCGACGCACACCAGGCAACAAACCCCACTGTTGCCCCCCCTCGGGCCCTCTGGGCCGGCAACACAGTGACACTCCCCCCGCCACACCACCACCAGTATCTCCCACCCTACAACACCCCACATTTCCCTACACAAATACACACCTGTTCCCCCTCCCTCCTGCGACCCACATTCCCCTGTGCATATATACATGTTTCCTCTTCCTCCTGCACCCTGTGGTCACACGCACACACTACTTCCTTCTCTCCTGCACGCCTCATTCCCCTGCACTCCCACACCAGTTCCACTCCTTCTTGCATTCCTCTTTTCTCTGCCTACACACACAATGTTTCCTTTCCCTCTTGCCCATGTCCCCACACAATCTAAGTTTCCTCTGCCTGCCCTCTCAGTTGCTTTGGCAAATATATATAATCATGTGAATGGTAATTTTGGCGGTTATTTTTCATAACCGGAGGTTTATCTGCCAGCACATAAAATTGTCTCCTTTAGAGAAACTCACAAAGAACTTCCATCTTTCAAAATGGCCTCCCACCTCCTTAGTTCTCAAGGGGAGTGAAACCACAGCTTCCCTTAGATGAGCTGCCCTTTTTCAAAATGGCCACTCCCTCCCCTTGTTTCCAGCATGAATGAAGCCAGAAGCCACCACTTTTAAGGCTTTTATGGGCAGCCTGTGGCTTCAGTCCTGGTGAGAACAATGGGAGACAGATGACCACCAAACTGGGTGAGTTATTTCCTGAGTCTCATTGAGAACAACAGGAGATGTCAGCCATCTTGGAAGAGGAAAGTGCCAGTTCTACATGGACTTCTCTGTAGTAGCAAGTTGTTCATCAGACCCTTCTGAAGGAGAAATTTTCACTTATGAAAAGTAAAGGGGTGGGGCGGGGAATGACCATTAATTCTAATTAAAGTCTTCAACTGTAATCAATACACAAGATTTCAGTGAATTTTAACCATAAAGGCAGTTTGACACCTCAGAGCTATTGTTATTAAGATCCTTCAGCTCAAAGAAATGATCCAACACCAGGTGTTAAATATTAAAAGGACCCATTTTAATCCATAAACAAATTAACTGATTTATTGGTAAATTGTCAGAAAAGTAATTCAGTGTAAGAGCTATATTTGCCTATGCTGTGATTTTTTTCATAGATTCCTGGATTTTAAGGCCAGGACCATAAGATCATCTGGTAACACAGGCCAAAGAATTCCATATGGTTACTCCTGTAGTGAGTCCAATAACTTGTGTTTGACTAGAGGCTATCTTCCAGAAAGGCATCCCACCTCAATCCGAAGACTTCCAGAGACAGAGAATCCACCACTTCCCTTGGTTGCTGCTGTTAATAATTAATCACCTTTCCTGTTAAAAAAACGCATGGCTTGTTTCTAATTTGAGTTTGTTGGACTTCAGCTTCCAGTTATTAGTTCTTGTTGTGTCTTTCTCTGCTGGATTAAAGAGGTATTAGTACCTGCTCTTTTCTCCCCATGAAGGTTCTTATACACCTGGGATCGGCAACCTTTGGCACGCAGCTTGCCAGAGTAAGCACCCTGGCTGGCTGAGCCAGTTTGTTTACCTGCCACATCCACAGGTTCAGCTGAGCATGGCTCCCACTGGCCACGGTTCACCGCTCCAGTCCAATGGGGGCAGTGGGAAGCGGCACAGGATGAGGCATGTGGTGGCTGCCACTTCCCGCCACCCCCATTGGCCTGGAGCAGCGAACCGCGGCCAGTGGGAGCTGCAATTGGCCAAACCTGCGGATGCAGCAGGTAAACAAACCAGCCTGGCCAGCCACGGTGCTTACCCTGGCGAGCCGCATGCCAAAGGTTGCCGATCCCTGTTATACATTGTCATCAAGTCACCTCTTGATCTTCTTTCTGATAAGATTGACCTCCTTAAAGCTCTCTCAGTGAAGCAAATTTTTCCAGCCCTCAAGTCATTTTTATGGGTCGTCTCTGAACCCTCTCCAATTCCTTTGTATATAACAAAGATGTTGAGTCCTTGCTTTAAGTCCAAACCTTACTCCTGGGGGAATACTGTGCCAAAAAATAAAAAATTCTGCAACACAAAATTAAAAATACTGTGCACAATATTTGAAAATTCTGCAAAATTCTGCATCAAATTATGCATTTTGTGTCAAAATAACACAATATAATCACATCAGTTTCAATAATTTTGAGGCATTTCATTCCAAAAATACCTGTCAGCAAGTATGTCCATAACAATACAAACAACAAAAAATTCAGAAAAATGTTTTTTGACAAATAGATTCCTTCCTAGGCATATTAATACAGAACTCTGAGTAATAATCCATTTAAACTACAATAGAGCCCCGTATTTCCCACACCCCTCAGAAGTAGTGCAAAGGCTGTGGGGAGTCGGGGTAATGGAGGAGCTGAGGGAGAGGGAAGGAAATTGCTGGGAAGAAGCCTGGGTGTGAACTTGGGGCTGTTGGGTGTGGGTGGGAAAAGTATGGACAGGTTATTTTGTGGGGTGGGAAAGGATTGATAGGGAGCTTCCTGCATGCAGACCCTCGCTGGCACCTAGCCTTTACATACAGTCAGGTACCTCTGTCCCTGTCCCTATGTGTTCCTGCACCCCCATGTATCCTGGAAACCCCTGTCCACATATGTCCCTCCACCCCCACTCAGACACCCTCTCCCCCCTCCCTATGTGGCCCTGCACCTCCTCCCCCTGTCCCTGTGTGGCTCTGTGCCCCCACCCCCCGCCCTATCCCTCTCCCGAGGGGTCCCTGTGCCCTCTCTCTGTCATCATGGGTCTCTGTGCCCCATTCAACAACCCCTGTCCGTATGTGTCCCTGTACCCTTCCCTGACCCCATGTGTCTCTCTGCCCCCATCCATCCACTCCTCTGTCCCTGTGTGTCCCTGTACCCCATCCTCCTGTCCCCGTGTGTCTCTCTGTCCCCACCCAGCCATCTCCCTCTTCCTATGCGGCTTTGTTCCCCAGTATCACAAAATTCCCCCACGAATACCGTGATCTTGTTGGAGTTGGAGGGCTGCTGTACTGTGAAAAGTGAGGAGAAGTGGTGCCCAGGACGTATGCTGCCCTCTGTCTGCACAGCGGTGAATTTCACCCTCACACATAACCACACAAGGGCACGAATACATCCCTGTGCACAGAGACACAGCGAAGGGGCAGGGGAACAGAGGGGGACACAAACCAAGGCCAAAGCTCTGTTGGCTTCAGAGGCCTCCAGCTGCACGTCTGGCCCAGGTTCCTCCTATTTCACACCCCTGGGGGATTCTCTGACTTGTGTCACACGGCAGGAGAGCCTAGACGAGCATGAACATCCCCTCGCCCCAGACAATGTTGGGGTCAGATTCTCAGCTGGTAGAAATCTACACAGCTCCTTTGATTCCAGTGGAGTTACTCTGATTTACACCAGGGCGTGCGGCTGAGAGGGGAAACAGCCCCAGGGAATCTGATGGCGTTCCCCAGGAGTCAGGTCGGGGAGCAGGAGCAGAATCCGGACCCCGGTGGAGCTGGGGATCTGGCCCTCTTAGTTCAATGGCGCTACACTTATTGATGCCGGCGGAGGACCTGGTCCCGGGGGTCTAGGAGCGTTATTGAAAATGATGCAGAATCTCCGTTAATTGGCAACTCTGCCTAGGTCTCAGTCTGGGAGCCTGGCGGGGATTCAGGGCCCTGGTCCCGATGGGCCTGAAGGGGATTTAAAGACCGCGGAGAGCCGTAAGGAGGCTGGAAGCTGTGAGAAAGCTGTGGGGCTTGGCCGCAGAGTGGGGCGATACGCTGTGGCAGCCCTCGCTAGCTTCGGAGCGGATTAGGTCTCCGGGCTGGATACCAAGAGCCCAGGCTGTGCACCTCTCCTGGGCGATGGGCCGTTTGGGATAAGAAAGCTGGATGGTGCTACAGAGGAGTCAGGGCCGTGGACAGAAAGGAAGAATTCCAGGCAGCTGGAGCGGTCCCTCCCAATGCAGCCAGTGTAAGACTCCTGCTTTGGTAAAGTTCTTCTCGCTCTGTCCCTCAGTCTCCGCCTCTCTCTGAATCTGCCAGTCTCTGTCTCACTCCGAGGAAGATGTCAGCCCAATATTTTCTGTAGAGAGAAATCAATCCAGCCGTCTGTCCATCCTTCTCTGTGTGCCTGCCTGCCAGTCTGTCTGTCTGTTGTGTAGCTATCCTTTATCTCCCTCTCTCTGTGTGTTACAGCCCCAACCCGCCAGCATCTCCCCTTCAGCCCAGCCTCTCCTGCATGGGGAAAACTCCCTGGAAAAACAGACAGACACTTCATTATTGTCCTTAAAATATCACCTTAAAAATCCCTCTGGCAGGTTATCCACAGAGCCCAGCCTGCTGATCACGGACGACCAGATGACAAACTGTGGCCACGTTGGGTGCTGAGAGCTGTTGAGCCAAACGGTGAACCCTGGAAATGATGGAATGCACGTCAAGCCAAGGGGTGAAGCCACCCCCAACCTCCCAAGTTCCAGCACCTCTGGATGTGGCAATTCCCCTTCTCCTTCTTTCCTTTTCCTTCTCTCTCTAACCCCCAATAACCCCCCCCCCACACACACACCATTCACATCATTAAAAAAGCTGGGGCAATTATTCACAACATTCAGTTGTTTGTATTTCCCGTCCTTGTCCTCTTCCTTAACACAAACATGTAGCAGCCCCTGTATTTATAATAACAAAACCCTACCAAAACAAAGTGTTGCACTGCACATATGGCCATCCCTCTGCAGAGCGCAGGAGAGAGAGAACAAACCACCATTGATGATAAGGGTGGGGAAAGGGCCTAGATAGAATAGCACTGAAGAAATTGGAATAGATCAGGAGAGAAGAAAAGAAACTGGAATAGAATAGAATAGAATAGAATAGTCGTCCCCCTTGTCTGTTTGTTTCTGGACTGTAAGACCTTCAAGGCAGACAGTTTCTCTCTCTACGTTCAGTGCCAGCCCAGGGAGGCCCTGACCCCAAGTGGCATTACAATGATAGAAATATTCACCACTCCTAATGACAGTGAGTCATGGGGGCACTGGAAGAAAGGGTGACCATTGCAGCTCTAGGATGACAGGTCTGTTTGTTTCAGTAACTCACTGGCATTATTTCTCTCCCCTACCCCAGGAATGGGTCCCTTATGGGGCGGGTCAACCACACTGTGGTGACTCATTTCGTCCTCTTAGGGATCCCCAACACCGACGGCCTCCAGACCATCCTCTTCGTCACCTTCTTAGCCTTCTACCTCTGCACCCTGCTGGGCAACCTGATCATCTTCTCAGCCATCCTCACTGACTCCCGCCTGCACACCCCCATGTACTTCTTCCTCTGCAATCTCTCCATCGTAGACCTTGGATTCTCTTCCATCAGCACCCCTAAATTCCTGGCCAACCTCTGGGCTCAGAGTAGAACCATCTCGCTGGGCGTGTGCATGTCCCAGGTCTTCTTCTGGCACTTCCTGGGCTGCACCGAGTGCCTTCTCTGCACTGTCATGGCCTACGACCGGTACGTGGCCATCTGCCACCCACTGCGCTACCTGCTCATCATGAACTGGAGGGTGTGCGCCCTCCTGGCCGCCGGCACCTGGATCGCCAGCTCCTTCCACGCCACCATCCTCACCAGCCTGACCTTCACGCTGCCCTACTGCGGGTCCAACGTGGTGGAGTATTTCTTCTGCGACATCTTCCCGGTGCTCAAGCTGGCCTGTGCGGACACGTATGTCATCAAGATGGTGAGCTTCACCAACATTGGCATGGTACCCACAGCCTGCTTCCTCCTCATCCTCGCATCCTACATCCGCATAGTCTACTCTGTCCTGAAGATAAACTCAGCTGAAGGGAGGCGCAAAGCAGTCTCCGCTTGTGCCTCACATCTGGCCGTAGTGACGCTGTTCTTTGGGCCCTGCGCCCTGGTCTACACACAGCCCCAGCTGAGCAAAGTGCTGGTGACCCCTGTGCAGCTCTTCAGCAACGTGGTCACGCCTGTTGCTGGCTCAAAGAGCCCAAGGCGGAGCAACAGCGGGGTTCGTTGCCCGGTGTGCGTCGCACTAATTATCACACCAGGGTGGAGAAGCAAAACCAGGTTTATTTGTGCACAAAGAAAGGTGCCAGGGAGAACAGCCTTCTCAAATCCTGCACACCCGCTCACAGGCGGGGTCCCAACATTTATACCCCCCTTGTTTGTGTGAGCCTTTTGTTCGGTTTTCCCCCTCACCCCTCCCTTCCCAGCAACAGCTACATTAGGCATTACATTTCAGCGTGTTAGAAAAGTTCTCATCCACAGGCTTATCTTTTGGCCTTCACAGAACAAACGCATACAAATTTTCCTTCCCCCTCTCCCCCTCCTCCCCGCCGCTTCTGCTGTTTCAAACTCCTACATTTGCAAGCGGAGATTGCTGACAGCTACACATTTTGCTTGCAGTCTGTTAGCATCTTAGGCTGGTTAAAGTTCACAGCATGTAAGAACTTTGGTTCACTTCAGGCCCAAAGTCACAACTTTGGTTTACTCAGGCCTAGTGGCACCAACTTTGTTCCCAGATGTGCACACATACATTTAGCTGCATTAAAATATCACAAATCCAGACTTATGGTGCCTGAGAAAAGAAAACCTGGAATGGGAAATCAGTGCACAAAATGTGTACATTGATTTTTAAAACCACTGTAGCTTCTGATGGATAATGGGACAGCTCCATTAACCTCCAAGCCATGGGCACTGGACAGCCATAGAGGGAGAAGCCAAGAGAGCAGGCGGCTATAGTATTTTGTAATTGAGAACTGTATCAATTCACCACACCTACATTTAAAGAGCCTATGGGAATTATTTGTAAACCATTATCTTACAGGTAAGACAAAGGCCTGGAACACGGGCGATCTAGGTTCCAGTACAGGCTCTGTAGAAGATTCTGTATTTGACCTTCAGTAACTCACTACACTGCTTTGTGCCTCAGTTTCCTGACCTGGTTATACATGTGTAATGTAGAGCTACTGAGACCACTGAGTGAAAGAGATCAGTGAAGCTGCTTTACAGCCTTAACTAAGTACCAGTTGACTAGAGGCTCATGCTTTTAGCTCCAAAAGTCCCTGCCTGCTGATAACCCAAGTCTGTTGGTGTTACACATGGGTAATTAAATTCTCTGTCACTCTCAGCTATGAAATGTGTATTGTATTCAGGTGGGCACTGTATCTCTGTATCTGTGCTGTGTGTTGCACAAAGGGACCCATGGCTCAATTCCAGACAATAGGGATAATATAAATTAAAATAGTCAAATGCAGTTCCAGCTCCAGTGTCCGTGGCAATGACACACGGAACTCAGCTGATGGAAACCAAGAATAACTTCTGAGTTGGTACCAGCACACTGAGAAGGCCTGGGGACTCATTAGAAATGTCAACATTTTAATTAATCCCAACGGCCATGGCACCCCGTGGGATGCTTTGACTGGGCTGGGAATAACACAGCTACAGAGATTAATTATATCATCTGCTTCTGCCCCTTCGCCCTGGCTCCCAAGTACGACACCCCCCAGAGGAAGGGCAGGAAATGATAGTGATTAGAGAAATTGCAGGAGGCCTTATTAAAACTGCTGTGCTGGGACACCAACAAATAGATCAATGAGATCATTGCTGGAAACCCCCCAATCTAGCCCTGTCTTTAATTCTGTAAAGACCCTTCTCCTGCACCCTGATTGTGCAAAGGGGAGGGTGAGCGAACACTTCCAAGACCCAGAAAGACACAGAGTGATGTTCATCCCAATAAAAAGAGGAGGGATGGCGTTGATAACATTTCCTATGCTTGGGTTGGTTAGCAAACTCTGAAAGGCTGGTTCTGTGTCACTCTGGCTGAGTGGCACCCAGAACAATGGTGCCATGATCTACTCCTGGGGGAATTTCTGTGCCAAAAAATTAAAAATTGTGCAACCAAGAAATTAAAAACTCTGTGTAAAATATTTGAAAGTCTTTGCATCTCCTGTCTGGGTTCATACAGTACGGCCGGGAGGGGCCTGCTGGTATGGGAAGCTGGCTCCTGGGAGTGCACCAAGTTCTTCTTTCCTTGGCTGCTGCATTTCCTGGGAGTAGAACCCTGTGGATCACTGGATACCAATTGCTATCCGCGGATATCCTCATCCGCAGATAGAAATTTGTATCCAGCAAGAAACTCTAACACCAGTTTGAATTATTTATGGTCATTCATTTCAAAGTACCTGTAAGTAAGTATTCTGTAACATAAAAAACGATTCAGGAAATGCCTTTTGATAAATAGATTCCATACTAAGCATATAACACAGAACTCTGAGTAATAATTAATTCAAACTACAATATAGAACCATATTTCCTGCACTTCTCAGAAGCAGTGCAAAGCTTGAGGGAATCAGAGATAATGGAGGAGCTGAGGGAGAGGGAAGTAAATTGCTGGGAAGGAGCCTGGCTGTGAACTTGGAAGGTTGTTGGATATGGGTGGGGAAAGTATGGAACAGGTTTTTTGGGGGGGTCAGAGATGGATTGTTAGGGAGTTTCCCCCATGCAGACCCTGGTTGACCCTTAGCCTCTCCCATTCAGTCAGGTACATCTTCACCTATTCCCATGTGTCCTTGTACCCCCTGTCCACATGTGTTCCTCCACCCCCACTCCCATCCCCCTGTGACCCTGCACTCCCTCCCCTTGTCCCTATGTGACTGTGTACCCCTCCCCCATCCCCATGTGTCTCTGTGCCCTCACTCAACCACTCTCTGTCCCTATGTAGCTCTGCATCCCCTCCCCGATCACCATGTGGCTTTGCACCCCCTCCCCTCTGGCTCTGTGCCTCCACTCCCATTCAGCCCCTGTACCGGTCTGTCCTCTCCCAGTAGCCCTTATGAGCCCCTGTCTGACCCCCCAGCAGCCCACACTGTCTGTCTCCCCATAGCCCCTGTCTCCTGACCTGGCCCAACAGGTGATGTGAAGAAGGCAGGCTCTTTCTCTTCCATAGCTGGTGGGGAGCTGGGCTTTGTTCTATCACCACAGTACCCTCTGGTGGGCAAAAGGCAGAATTGCAGCAATATTTTGGCAGAAGCTTTTTTCCGCGCAAAAAAATTAAAAATATGTGCAGCTCATTAAAGTTGAAGTAGCGCAGAATTTCCCCAGAAGTAAAATCTCAGGGCGGCTCTCACTGGCTGCCCTTCACCACTCTAGGCCATTGGGGGCTGCGGGAAGTGGCGCGGGATGAGAGATGTGCTGGCTGCTGCTTCCAGCAGCTCCCATTGGCATGGAGCAGCGAACCGTAGCCAGTGGGAGTTTTGATCCGTCAAACCTGCAGACGCTGCAAGTAAACAAACTGGCCCGGCCCACCAGGGTGCTTACCCTGGCGAGCCGCGTGCCAAAGGTTACCGATCCCTGCCCCAGAATGATATTAGCCTTTTTTGCAACTGTGTCACAATGTAAACAGTGAGGTGATAATGTTTGCAGAGGATACAAAGCAGACGGGGAAGAGTTTCAAAGGGATCTCACGAAACTGGGTGACTGGACAATAAAATGGCAGATGAAAGTCAATGTTGAGAAATGCTAAATAATGTACATGATGTAGCCATGCCTCAGTGGGTCACAACTGAGAATACCAAATTCAGGACAAATTGCTGAGAAATAGGATAGACACACCCTAAACTAATGGCTATTCCTCCATAAGATATACCAAAACCAGGAATGAAAGTAAGCTTCTGTTTCACCACACTGGCTAACAAGAAGTCATAAAAGCAGTTTCCTTAGGTATTCCAGTTTTTGTATCACCCCCCAAAACACTGGTTTTAAATATGAGTGTTTTTTAAAAAACAATTTAATCAAATAAAAGGTTCTTCTGATCTCAAAGTACCAGCCATGCATCCAAGTGAATATATAACTTAGATTTCACCCAAAAATCACGCTGATGCCAATCCTTTAGTATCTAAAATCTAAAGGTCAGAAGAAAGAAAGAAAGAAAGAAAGAAAGAAAGAAAGAAAGAAAGAAAGAAAATTAAAACTGGTCAAAGGAGTCAAATACATACAGTAATGGCAAAGTTCTGGGCTCAGGCTTGTTGCAGTGATGGAATAAACTGATGGCTTAAGTCAAGTCTCTGTCTGCTTCCAAATTGTTGGAAGAACCTCAGTCCCTTGGTTAGAATGCTTCCATTAGTGTAAATTCATAGTCCAGAGGCTGGAGCAGAAAAGGGGCAAAATTGAGGGGTTTCCATTCCAGGACCTTTTATATCTTCTGCCATGTGGAGGGAAACCCATTATCTCAAACAAAGCCCCCAGCAAAACCAGTGGAAAATTACAGGTGATAAGATAGAGTTCAGAGTCATATGTACATGCATGAAGGTTTGGCCACAGTAGAAGCCATTACCTATACCTCACAAAGCATGATTACAGGACCTTAGAGGTTTTTAAGGTCAGGCTTGACAAAGCCCTGGCTGGGGTGATTTAGTTGGGAATTGGTCCTGCTTTGAGCAGGGGGTTGGACTAGATACCTCCTGAGGTCCCTTCCAACCCTGTTACTCTATGATTCTATGACAGTCCATTCAGTGTAGATGGGCATCCCCATGGTCCATTGTCAGTTAAGTATCAGAGGGGTAGCCGTGTTAGTCTGGATCTGTAAAAGCAACAAAGAATCCTGTGGCACCTTATAGACTAACAGACGTTCTGCAGCATGAGCTTTCGTGGGTGAATACCATTTCGTGGTCTTGCATCTGAAGAAGTGGGCATTCACCCACGAAAGCTCATGCTGCAGAACGTCTGTTAGTCTATAAGGTGCCACAGGATTCTTTGTTGCTGTCAGTTAAGTGTTTCTTGATGAGCCACTTAATTTGATAGTCTCTCCAAGATGTGCTGGCTAAATACCTTGTGGGCATTACCCCAGGAGCAAACATTTGAAATACAACAATAGAGCCAATGCTTATAACTTCAAATAAAAAAATAATACATGCATTCAGATAGCATAATCATAACCAGCAAATCATAAGCTTTCAATAGACATCTTACATGCCACATTTTGTGCAAGGTTTGTTGCAAATATATAACAGTGGTTGCAACAATGATCTACATGGTCATATTTTGATCAGATAATGTCACATATAGAATCCCAACTATACATACAAAATGATGGGGTCTAAATTAGCTGTTACCCATCAAGAAAGAGATCTTGTCATCATTGCGGATAGTTCTCTGCAAACATCCACTCAATGTGCAGCAGTTGTCAAAAAATCTAACAGGAATCATTAGGAAAGGGATAGACAATAAGACAGAAAATAGACTCCCACGCTTTGGATACTCCATGCAGTTCTGGTTGCCTCATCTCAAAAAAGATATATCAGAACTGGAAAAGATACAGAAAAGGGCAACAATATTGATTAAGGGTACGGAACAGCTTCTGTACGAAAGAGTGAAAAGCCTGGGACTAACAAGGGATATAATAGAGATCTAAAGAATGAAGAATAGTGTAGAGAAAGTGAATAAGGACATTTTATTTACCCCTTCATATAATACAAGAACTAGGGGTTACCTAATGAAATTAATAGGCAGCAGGTTTAAAACAAACCTAAGGAAGTACTTCTTCACACAACATACAGTCAACCTGTGGAACTCATTGCTAGGGTATGTTGTGAAGGCCAAAAGTATAACTGGGTTCAAAAAAGAATTAGATGAGTTCATGGAGTACAGGTCCACCAATGGCTATTAGCCAAGATTGTCAGGGACACAACCCAAAGCCTCTGACTTGCCAGATTCTGGGACTGAATGACAAGGGATGGACCACTGGATAATTGCCCTGTTTTGTTAATTCACTCAGAAGCACCTGGTATTGGCCACTGTCAGAAGACAGGATACTGGGCTAGGTGGACCTTTAGTCTGACCCAGTATGGCCGTTCTTATGTTTCTTACATTACTATCTCATATTCAATTTGTGATCCATCTGGTACTGGCTATCACTGGAGGCAGAGGCAAGCCACAGTGCTCTTCTTTTTAAGACTGAGGAATCTGTCTGTCTGTCTCTCTATCCCCATCCACCCCCTCTATCTATCTATCTATCTATCCTCATCAGTCACTCAACCAAGATTTACTTGTAAATTCTCAGAAAATTCACCATGCTGGATATGCTTCTTCCTCACTAAATTACATAATTTTCTTTTCTGCCTTCAGACAAAAGCCTGTAGGAATAGGAACCACGGTAGAGACAAATGGCAAGGCAGAATGTCACCCATATGCTGGAATTCACCCTCCTGGGATTTTCTGGGGCTCAGGAATGGAAGGTTTGCTTTTTTTCTAGCCATCTACCTGTTGACTCTGCTGGGGAATCTTGTCATCCTGTTGACCATCAGTCTCAGCCTCCAGTGCCATTCCCCCGTGTACTACTTCCTCAGCGAGCTGTCTCTCCTGGACATATGCCATTCCAGCGTCATGCTCCCCAGGATGCTGGCTGACTTCCTGGTGGGCTCCCGCTCCATCTTCCTTGGCTGTTGTGTGGCACAGCTGTATTCTTTCCACTTCTTTGGAGACACCGAGTGCTTCCTGCTGATGGTCTTGACCTACGACCAATACGTTGCTACATGTGACCCTCTGCACTATGCCAGGACCATGAACCAGAGGGTGTGTGTCCAGATGGTGACTGGGACATGCCTGGCAGGGTCTCCCCATTCAGCACTGCAGACATCCCTCACTTTCCGGCTCCCTTACTGCAGGCCCAATCAGCTGGACCACTACTTCTGCGACGTGCCGCCTCTGCTGAAGCTGGCCTGTGCCGACACCTCATTAAATGAGGCTGTCCTTTTTGCTAACGTTGGGTCGGGATGGTGGCCCTCAGCTCCTCGGACTCGATCCTGGGCTCCTATATCTGGATGGTCACAGCTGTGTTCTGGATGCACTCCGAGTACGGGAGGCACAAAGCCTTCTCCACCTGCGCTGCCCACCTCACCGTGGTCGCCTTGCTGTACGGCCCCTGCATCCTGCGTACATGCAGCCCACTCCGGCCATTCTGTTCCCTACTCTGGGAAGGGATTATGGGGTTGGGGCTGTCTTGTTGGGGGTCTCAACAAGATAAGTAGCCATCAAAACAGCATTTTCACCAGCTAAAGATCTGGGTGGGCAGAGACCTTTGCACCTGCAAAAGAAGCACAAAATAGTTGGCTGTGTTACAAGACTGCTCTGTAAATGCAGGATCCCTGTCTGTAAGTGGCTTCCCCAGACCTGAAGAAGAGCTCTGTGTAGCTAAACAGCGTGTCTCTTTCACCAACAGAAGTTGGTCCTATAAAAGATATTTTACCTCCTCTGCCTCGTCTCCCTGCATGAAGATTGTTCATTATTAGACAAGGTGCAGGTAGATGGTGCTCAAGGACATGTAGTGTAGATCCTGGCCTTTGTAGGACCAATCAAACTCACCATTACAGTGTGTAAATGGTTTATCATGGGCAAGGTGTGACTCAGGAGCCCAGGATTCCACTCCCAGTTCGACCACTGGGAATTTCAAAGGAGCCTCAGGGCGTAATGAACTGTGACGGGTTGTACCAGGCCTTTGTGGCCCTCTGCTGGGTCTTCAATTCCTGCACAGACACAGCCAATCAAAGCCCAGCGGGCTCAGATAAAAGGAGCAGGACCCTGCTGGGAGCAGAGGGGTGACGATGGGGCTCTGCTGTGGCTGCATTTGCTGGCCCTGGGAGCGAGAGGACCTGAGAACAGTAACCCGAAGATAACAGGGGGAGGTGAAGGGACTGAGTGGGAAGAGGCAGTGGGAAGCAGCAGCCAATTAAAGGGAGCAGGACATGGTGGCTGGGAAGAGGGTCCCCGGCCTGGAACCCAGAGTGGTGGGTGGCCCAGGTTCCTCCTCTGTCAAAGTGGCCTAAGCCCCAACACAGAGACAAGTCCCCTTTAGAAGCCTGAGCCAAGGGCGGGATTTAAAAGGTCCAGCAACCAGGCTGAAGGCCCTGGTGAGGGCAGACAGTTCAACGGACTCTTTGCTACTCGGTAGCAGGTCCGTTTTCACCGTGTGACTTGACCGGAGGGCTGAGACATGGAAGACCTGCCAAGAGGGTCGGCAACCTGGCAGGGGGGTCAGGTGCAGAAAAAAGATTGCATGACCATACCCAGCCACTAGGAGGCACTCAGGAGGTGGGTGGCCCCCTCCCAGGAGTGCCAGTCCTTTGAGCCATTTTGAGAGTCTCAAACTTAATGTGTCTGGTCCTCAGCCTGGGACGTGGGGGCAATAACCCTTCCCTACCTCTCAGCCATGAGGCTAGATTCACTGGTGTGGGTCGGGAGGAGGGGCACAGAGGAACCGGCGAGATGCATGCTCTCATAATCTCCTGCCATTGCTTGCCTTAGCTCACGCAGATGCCAGGAAGAAGGACCTTTGAAATAGGAGATCTGGGTGGGAATTCTCTGGCGAAGCATTGTTGTGGTTTTGTTGGAAATGCCAATTCAGCAAAACCAAAACTGCTTGCAAACTGGTTTGGGGTTCATTGGACCACTCAACTCAACGCATGTTTGGTTAGAGACGTTTCAAAGATGGCCAGAGCCTCCTGTTTAACACTGCCAAACCAGAAACTTTTGGGGGGTTGAGTCCAAATGACTTCATTTTGAAATTGTAGTAAATATACACTACAAATGTTTAAAAGGAAAGATGGTTAAAATAGAATAAACATGGTGAAATTATCTAAAAACAATTTCTTTTATTATCCCAAACTGAATTTCCCAAATTTTTAGTTCAGTTTTTGAGATTTCAACCTTTCATCCTGACTCATAACAGGCACAATTTCTAAATGTCAAACCTTTCCATGGGAGGGGAAAACCATCTCCTGCCCTCGTATAGTCTGGCAGACATGCACCTTGGGGTCTGCTCCTTACAACCAAGAGTCAAAGTGAATTTTCTCAGTGTAAAAAGACATAGGGGCAGTAACTCCTATGGCGCTTTGGCGAATTACACCAGCTGGGGCTATGACCTGCTTTACGTTAGAGCTGCCTCTGTAACTAGGATATAATTAACTATGTTAGAATTTAGCCAGGAAATGTAGCCAAACACCATGATTAGTGACCCCAAGTACTGCGCTTGCAGCTGGGGTCAGCATTGACTCTCAGGAGACAGCACCCCCTGCTGAGCCCCCCAAGGCCCCTCCCCGTAGCATAGCGCTGGGACATGGGGGTCAGCAATGACTCAGAGAGAACAGGGCCATCTACTGAACCCCCACTCCATCCTCCCAGCAACCCAGTGTCCCTTGCTTGCTCCACACTGGGCTCCACACTGACTCCAAGCAGAGCGCACATCCTAGTGAGTAACCCACTCCAGTCTCTGACATACAGCATCTCCTAGCAGATCCCTGGGATCAGGACTGGCTCAGAGTGGGAGGCCAAGCCTGAACTATCAGGATGAGCAGTTTTCTGTGAGAATTGCTTCATTAAATGAAGCAAATGCCAGACCTTCAGTCCATTGTGAGCACCAGAAGCACCTGCTCTAGCACGGCCACCGACTCTCCTCTCTACTGAAATCTCTGAGCTAGCTCCTTCACTTTGCCCCGAACAACAATTCTAATAAGGCCCATTGGAGTTTGCCAATGGGAAGGCATCATTATGGTCTTAAAAACACAGCCAGTGTCAACAGTTTAACACTGATGTAGCTGCAAGTGACCTGGGGAGTGAAATACACCAGGGGGAAAGAAGAGAGAGCGCAGGGAGGGTGCAAGGTTATAAGAAGCTGCAGGGAGAAAGGACACGTCAGAGCTGAAGAAGAAACTAAACAGAGCAGAGAAATGATTTACAGAAATAGAGAAACGGTCTGCTCGGATGAGCACCAGGGCGCCTCCATCCAGGTCTCCCACAATGCCTGCTACCAGCTGCGTCAGAGGCAGGGGCAAGGACCCTGAGGTGGGCAACTCTGGGCTCATCTCCACAAGAAAATTCCCTTTAAGCTCTTTCAGTCTGAGGCTGGCGTCACGTGGAGGACGAAGCCGCCTTCTGTGCGAAGAGTTGGGTCAGGGAGATGTAAAGGGCTGAAGAGAGACCTCAGGGCACGGCAGTGAGCAGGTGAGAGCACCGCAGCTGGGACACAAAGCCAGGCACTGCATCCAGATGTGTAGATTCATTGACTGATGGATTTTTAATACCGGAGGAGACCAGCATTATCATCTAGTCTGATCTTCTGGATACCACAGAATGTTGAGCCCAATAACTCATGTCTGACAAACTCCCGTCTTCCACAAAGGCCATCGTGACTCGAAAACCTCAAAAGACAGAGAACACCCTGCTTCCCTTCAGAGTGTTCCCATGACTAATCACCCTCACACTTATCAACGTGGGCTTTGTTTTTTCATTTGAATGTGTCTCTGTTTAACTCCAGGGATCTAATCCTGGATGTGGGAGAAGAGAGGGGTCTTGTGAGCTAGAGTCGGGGAGCTGGGAGCCAGGACTTCAATGCAGGCTCTGGGAGCAAATGGGGTTCAGTAGGGGCTGGGGGGTTCAGCACGTGTAGGTTCATTTCCCATCTCTGGGTGGGAAGTGGGGTCTGCAAAGATCTCCCATCATTCTCCCTTGGTTAATCATTAACACCCGGCGTCCACTCGCAGGGACCCAAACGGAGTGGATGGAGTGTGGGAACCAATCCCAGCTGACCCATTTCATCCTGGTGGGGCTCCCGTACTCCCCAGCACTGCAGGTGCCCTTGTTCCTCTTCTTCCTCCTCATCTACCCGTTGACGCTGGGCGGGAACCTGCTCATCCTGCTGGCGGTGGCCCGGGAGCGCCGGCTGCACAAGCCCATGTACTGGTTCCTCTGCCACTTGTCCTTCCTGGACATGGCGGTCTCCTCGGTGGTGGTGCCCAAGGTGGTGGCCGGCTTCATGCCGGGCGGTGGGGCCATCTCCTTCCATGGCTGCGTGGCCCAGCTCTTCTTCTTCCACTTCCTGGGCTGCACCGAGTGCTTCCTCTACACAGTCATGGCCTACGACCGCTTCCTGGCCATCTGCAAGCCACTGCACTACAGCATCATTATGGACCGCAGAGCCTGCCTGTGCCTGGCAGCGGGGACCTGGCTAGGGGGCTCCCTGCACTCGCTGATAGAGACTGCATTCACCTTCCGCCTGCCCTATGGCCGGGACACCCGGGTAGGCTACATCTTCTGTGATATCCCGGCTGTGCTGAAGCTGGCCTGCGGGGACACGGCCCTCAACGAGCTGGTGACATTCATCAACGTGGGATTCGTGGCCATGGCCTGCTTCCTGCTGATCCTGATGTCCTATGTCTACATCGTCTCATCCATCCTGAGGATCCGCTCCGCCGAGGGCAGGCGTTGGGCCTTCTCCACCTGCGTGGCACATATCACCATGGTGGTGACCTACTACGTTCCCCTGGTCTTCATCTACCTGAAGCCAGGGTCCCATCACCCTGTGGACAGAGTGGTGGGTGTATTCTACAGCACGGTGACCCCGCTCCTCAACCCCCTCATCTTCACACTGAGGAACAAGGAGATGAAAGAAGCCCTGATGAGGCTGGGGGGCAGGAAACTGCCAGGGCCTGAGCCATGATTATCCTTGTCATAGGTCTCACCCCCACTTAGAGCTGTTGGGTTCCAATGTGGGGACCTGCACTGGTTTCCCTCTAAACTAAAATCCTAGTTTAGATCTGGTAAAACTGCCACCACCCAATCAGTTACGTGGATTGGGACACAATCCTTCCCCAAAATCCTAGGGGATCCCAAGAGCCCCAAATCCATGGAGTTCTTATACCCAGGAGAAATAAACCATTCCCCCCTGCTTCCTCCCCCCTCCCTTTTCCTAGGAGAGACACCGGGATCTAACTACAGAGGGATACCTCCCCCTCCTCTTTCCCTGAGAATCCACCCAAGGAAAGACCAACCAAGTCCTTAATAGAAAAGAATTTATTAAAAGAATAAAAAGAAAAGTCACTGTCTCTGTAACCAAATTGGAACAATATACAGGGTCTAAACTTATCAATCTCTGGAGAGAATTCCCCCTCCTTTCTTTCTCAGTAAAAGCAATATCAGCAAACAGGAATAAAGAATTTCCTTTAGCAAACACACAATTGCAAATATAGAAAGCAACTCAAAAGACTAATCCGCCTTTCTAATTAATACTCACTATTAAATAGTAGAAACTACTCCAGGAGAACTTGGAGACATGACTGACCTCTCTTAGATCCAAAGAGAGCTCTAACAAAGAACACAGACAAAGGCTTCCCTCCACAGAGATTTGAAATTATCCTGTTCCTTGATTGGTCCTCTGGTCAGGTGTTTCTCAGGTTACTGAACTTGTTAACCCTTTCCAGGGAAAAGAGACCTTAACCTGATCTGTTTATTTATGACAATCCTGCTGCCAGCAGGAGCTGCCTGAGAACTGGACAGAGAGAGAAGGACTTGGAGATGAATATCAGGACTCCTGGGTTCTGTCACTGGCTCTGGGAGGGGAGTGGGTCTAACGATTGAACTCCAGGCTCCTGGGATCTATTGGAATTTGTTCCAATGCTCTTATGGCTAGAGAAGCTGATTGGCACTCTGGACTCTTGGGTTGCATTTCTGTTTCTTGGAAGGGAGTCGTGTCTCGTGCTAAGAGCAGGGTGGGCTGGGAGTCAGGACTCCTGGGTTCTATTTCCCTGTATGACCTTGGGCAAGTCCCTTGGCATCTTTTTCCCCATGTGGGTCATTTCACTACCACACAACACCCAGGGTTGTGAGGCTAAAGTGATTACCGACTGGGAGGAGAATGAGGAGGAATTCAGTCATGGGAGCCAGAGAAATAGGTGGGGTCTGTGTGTGACAATGGGAGGTGATGGGATCGGGGTAGGAGCTGTGTTTTTGTCCCATGTTTGAACATCTGGCATACTGGGGTCCTGGTCCGTGACTGTGACTCTGACGTACTAATCCAAGGAGAAAGGAAAAGAACAGAATTTCAGGCTCATCTAAGAAGGGTCCCGGGGCAGAATTCGAAGTGTTTAACTTGTTTTAGGGACACAGGAACAGCCAAACAGCATCAGACCACTGGTCCGAACAGCCCATTAGCCCACCCCTTGGAACTGTCAAAGCTCTTCAACTCCTAAAAATAAAATGACGTCTGTCACCACATGGTCTTATTTTTGTAAACCCCACCCCCGCCCTCAGTATGCCACATGCACTTGCTGTGTCTTGTCTCAGGTTAGAATGTCCTGTCCTCGGGGCCCATGCGGCCTCTCTAGCTCTGTGCAGCACACAGCACAAGGGGGCCCGTAGGCCCCCAGCAATTCCCAAAGAAGGAAGGGTCTGAGGTGAAGGCACTGGAGTGGGACGCCAGACAGCCTGTCACGTGCTCTGCGCAAGCCTTGGTTTCCCATCTGTAAAATGGGGCTAGGGCACTGCCTTAAGGCTGTTTGGATTATAAACTCCTTTAGGACAGGGACTGACTCTGCACAGGGCCCACCACATCGAGCCAGACCGCTAGGCGTTATTGGACAGATCCCCAGCTGGCAGAAATTGGCTGTAGCTCCATTGGAGTTAATGGTTCAGATCTGCAACTGGTGTGAACCCACCACAGCTCCACGGGAGTCAATGGTTCAGATCTCGAGCTGGTGTCAATTGAAGTCAATGGGGCCACGTCAGTTTATACCAGAGAGGGTCTGGCCGCGTATGGCCATATCTGTATGTAGTGAGATTTCTACACCTTTCTGGCCCAGCAGTATTACTTTCCTTGGTGCCCAGTTCACTGTGGGTTGATATAGTAGAGGGTCATATTCCCATCTAGTGGATGATGTTTACCCCTGGGCAGGTCCATTGAAAATCGAATTTTCCACCAAAGAAAAGCTCCAAAAGAAAATTTACTACTTGTCCTTGAGTTATATAAAAGCCAGTCATCATCATCAAGATGTTCTCGTTATCCAGATCAATCTCTGATCCTTGTTTGAAATCTACTAAGCTCTTGGCCTCAATAATAACGTGTGCCGATGAGTTTGTCAGGGTAATTGTGCAAGTATAAAATGGTTTAGGACGGAAGGTGGTATAAAACTGGAGAGCTGACCTTCTGCGCACCCAGGTGAACTTCATCTCACACTTTTGCTTTAGATTGGGAATTTCAAAAGCACCTCACAAGAGCTAGGTGTCTAACTGCCATAGACTTTTAACTTTCTTTGGAAATTCCAGCCTTAACGTCCAGCTATTTTTGCTGTTCTCTAAGATTTCACTTGCTCTTTGTCGGTCTCATAAAGGGGCCCAACCGTCTCCAGACACTTGATTCCAATTTATTTTTAATTTGAACAACTAGAAAAAGCACAGAAAACTTAATGACCATTTCCAATGACACATCAGCTGGGGGCAGGAAACAAGAAAAAAATCCCCATTTTATTGCCAGGTTTAGGTTCTATGTGTATTGAGTATTACTCAAAATTCAAGGCAACAGGTGCAGAAGACACAATACATAAGCACCACAAATCCAAAATACATTGTGTGTGATGAGTGTAGCATTCTCACCTCGGTTAAATCTATTAGCATTTTTCTTTCTTTTTTATCTTTCTAGCTTTATCTATGGGTATGTCTACACTACGGGATTATTCCGATTTTACAGAAACCATTTTTTAAAACATTGTATAAAGTCGAGTGCACGCGGCCACACTAAGCACAGTAATTCGGTGGTGTGCGTCCATGTACCGAGGCTAGCGTCGATTTCTGGAGCGTTGCACTGTGGGTAGCTATCCCATAGTTCCCGCAGTCTCCTCCGCCCATTGGAATTCTGGGTTGAGATCACAATGCATGATGGAGCAAAAACAGTGTCGCGGGTGATTCTGGGTAAATGTCATCACTCAATCCTTTCTCCGTGAAAGCAACGGCAGACAATCATTTTGCACCCTTTTTCTCTGGATTGCCCTGGCAGATGCCATAGATGGTAACCCTGGAGCCCGTTTAGCCTTTTTTCACTGTCACCGTATGTGTACTGGATGTTGCTGACAGATGCGGTACTGCAGTGCTACACAGCAGCATTCATTTGCCTTTGCAAGGTAGCAGAGACAGTTACCAGTCATATTGTACCATCTGCTGCTGTCATGGGTGCTTCTGGCTGGCGTCTCTGAGGTCGGCCGGGGGTGCATGGACAAAAATGGGAATGACTTCCTAGGTCATTCCCTTCTTTATGTTTTGTCTAAAAATAGTCAGTCCTGCCTAGAATATGGGGCAAGTCTACTAGAGAACCAGAGAGCACAGCCACTCCGGGTCAGAGCCCCAGCTATCCCGCAGAAATGATGAGCTGCATGCCATTCTAGGGGGTGCCCCTGCAAGAACCCCACCCATTGCTTCCCTCCTCCCACACCCCTCCTGGGCTACTGTGGCAGTTATCCCCCCATTTGTGTGATGAAGTAATAAAGAATTCAGGAATAAGAAACACTGATTTTTTAGTGAGAGAAAATGAGGGGGAGGCAGCCTCCAGCTGCTATGATATTCCAGGCAGGACATCTCCATTACTCATTAATGGGTTGGGGGGAGAGGAGCACAGCCTCCCGCTGCTATGATAGTCCAGAATCTCCATTAGACATGAAAGGCGGAGGGGGAGAGGAGCTCAGCCTCCAGCTGCTATGATGAGGACAGTTACCAGCCCTTTTGCACCATCTGCCAGGACTGAATCTCCAGGACACAAAGCTTAAAGAAGGGAATGACCAGGAGTCATTCCCATTTTTGCCCAGGCGCCCCCAGCCGACCTCACCAAGGCCAGCCAGGAGCACTCACAGGATGATGACGAGGACGGCTATCAGTCATATTGTACTGTACCGTCTGCCACTGGGGAGAGAAGGGGAGAGGAGAGGATGCTGCTGTTTAGTGCTGCAGCACCCCGTCTACCAGCAGCATCCAGTAGACATATGGTGACATTGAAACGAGGCAAGAAATGATTTTTCCTCTTTTCTTTGAGTGTGTGGGGGGGTAAATTGACGACATAGTCCCGGAACCACTGGCGACAATGTTTTTGACCTTTCAGGCATTGGGAGCTCAGCCAAGAATGCAAATGCTTTTCGGAGACTGCAGGAACTGTGGGATAGCTCGAGTCCTCAGTCCCCCCTCCCTCCCTCCCTCCATGAGCGTCCATTTGATTCTTTGGCTTTCCATTATGCTTGTCACACAGCACTATGTTGAGTCCCTGCTGTGGCCTCTGTCTATCATAGCCTGGAGATTTTTTCAAATGCTTTGGCATTTCGTCTTCTGGAATGGAGCTCTGATAGAACAGATTTGTCTCCCCATACAGCGATCAGATCCAGTATCTCCCGTATGTTCCATGCCTGAGCTCTTTTTGGATTTGGGACTGCATTGCCACCCGTGCTGATCAGCGCTCCATGCTGGGCAAACAGGAAATGAAATTCAAAAGTTTACAGGGCTTTTCCTGTCTACCTGGCCAGTGCATCCGAGTTCAGATCGCTTTCCGGAGCGGTCACACTGGTGCAATGTGGGATACCGCCTGGAGGCCAATACCGTTGAATTGCGGCCACACTAACCCTAATCCGACATGGCAATACCGATTTCAGCGCTACTCCCCTCGTCGGGGAGGAGTACAGAAATCAGTTTTAAGAGCCCTTTATATCGATATAAAGGGCTTCGTTGTGTGGATGGGTGCAGGGTTAAATCGGTTTAACGCTGCTGAATTCTGTATAAACGCGTAGTATAGACCAGGCCTATGAAGCAAATAAAATTTTCAAAACCTCCTCATTAACTTAGGAGAGTAAGTCCCATTTTCAAAAGCCATTCAGGAGCCCAGTTCTCACTGAAATTCAAACGTGGCCAGATTGTCACAGGTGTATCACCACCTAAAGATGCAGATAGGCACGTAGTGGGATTTTCAAATGGACCGTGGTGTTTAGGCCCAACTTTTGGTCACAGTTCAGAGTAACTGCACCTGTATTTCCCCTTATTGGTCCAGCAGGAGCAACTCTCTCGGGCTTCCAGCTGTTGGGTGGAGACCCACATCTCTCTCCCTCCTGACTGGAGCCGTTCCAGGCTGAGCAGTTCCTTTCACTGCATTATTCCCTCAAAAGCCAGCCCGCCTGAGCAGCCCGACTTTGCTTCTTCCCCCCAGGTGTGGTGCACAGTGTAATTGCCTTCGTTTTAAGTTCACACAGTTCTCCCTAAGTCACCATATTTTATTTGTAAGGTAAAAGCAATACAGAGAAAACATATTAAAATATGCTCTTAAGCAAAATAAGCTGTCATGGGATAGGAGGGAAGGTGCTCTCATGGTTGGTAACTGGTTAAAAGACAGGAAACAAAGGGTAGGAATAAATGGTCAGTTTTCAGAATGGAGAGAGGTAAATAGTGGTGTCCCACAGGGGTCAGTACTGGGCCCAGTCCAGTTTAACATATTCATAAACCACCTGGAAAAAGGGGCAAACTGTGAGGTGGCAAAATTTGCAGATGATACAAAATTACTAAAGATAGTTAAGACCCAGACAGACTGTGAAGAGTCTTGGTGACTGGGCAACAAAATGGCAGATGAAATTCAATATTGATAAAAGCAAAGTAATGCACACTGGAAAACATCATCCCAACTATACATATACAATGGTGGGGTCTAAATTAACTGTTTCCACTCAAGAAAGATCTGGGAGCCATTGTGGATAGTTCTCTGAAAACATCCACTCAGTGTGCAGCGGCAGTCAAAAAAGCGAACAGAATGTTGAGAATCATTAAGAAAGGGATCGATAGTAAGACAGAAGATATCATATTGCCTCTCTATAAATCCATGGTACGCCCACACCTTGAATACTGTGTGCAGATGTGGTCATCTCATCTCAAAAAAGATATACACCTCTACCCCGCTATAACGCGACCAGATATAACACAAATTTGGATATAACGCAGTAAAGCAGTGCTCTGGCGGGGCAGGGCTGAGCACTCTGGCAGATCAAAGCAAGTTCAATATAACGCAGTTTCACCTAAAACACAGTACGATTTTTTTTGGCTCCCAAGGACAGCGTTATATCAGGGTGGAGGTGTATTGGAAAAGGTTCAGAAAAGGGCAACAAAAATGATTAGGGGTAGAGAATGGCTTCCATATGAGGAGAGATTAATAAGACTGGGACTTTTCAGCTTGGAAAAGAGGAGACTAAGAGGGGGATATGACAGAGGTCTATAAAATCATGAGTGGTTTAGAAAAAGTAAATAAGGAAGTGTTATTTACTCCTTCTCATAATACAAGAACAAGGGGCCACCAAATGAAATTAATAGGCAGCAGGTTTAAAACAAACACAAGAAAGTATTTTTCCATGCAACACACTGTTAACCTGTGGAACTCCTTGCCAGAGGGTGTTGTGAAGACCAATACTATAATGGGGTTCAAAAGGGAGCTAGATAGATTCATGGAGGAGAGGTCCATCAATGGCTATTAGCCAGGATGGGCAGAAATGGTGTCCCTAGCCTCTGTTTGCCAGAACCTGGGATTGGGTGACAGGGAATGGATCATTTGATGATCACCTGTCTGTTCATTCCCTTTGGGGCATCTGTCATTGGCCACTGTCAGAGGACAGGATACTGGGCTTGATGGACCTTTGGTCTGTCTCAGTATGGCTGTTCTTATGTTAATAAAAGTGCCTACGTGCATAGTAATAAACTTACCAGAGATCACCCCAGCTCCACCATGGACTCTGTCGGGTGACTAGCCCTTCAAACCCCACAATGGGGTCTCGTCTGTGGTCACCAGCTTATAACAGCCTCAGCTCAGAACTAGCTCTGTCATGACAAGTTTAGTCCATACTTTATGCAGGATGGGGGTTTTTGATCCGGGGTTTCCAGGACCAGCTAATCAGTAGAGCCCTCCCAAATGTATCCTGGCCCCCTTCACACATACTGTCCCAAACAGTTCTGAGAAGTTCCTAACATTTCCCCAGGATTACATTAGTCAGTCTCCTTTGAAAGTTACGTTCAATCCACAATAATGCATACACAATTGTATTTTTAATACAACGGACCCCAAAGGGATTAAACTTAATTCAATGTTTATCCAGGAAATTGCCGTAACTGTCACGCCTTTAAAAATCAGGCCCTAGATAGCTAACTCTCATTGATTTCAATGAGAAAAACGTTTGCAAAAGCTTCTGAAAATCCTAATTGGTGCCTAAAGAGCTTTAAAAATCTGGCCTACTGTCTAGCTTTACAGAGGTTTAGGAAATCCCACTAGGCACATAAAACTTCTAAATAGGTCAGGTGCTTAACTCCCATTGAAAGTAACTGGCTAAATGCCTTAAAAATCTGGTCTGCAGATGCCTAAATCCCACGGCCATTCAGTGAGAATTAGACTCCTAAATACCTCTATCACTTGAAAATCGGAGTTAAGTCCCCAAATCACTTAGGTGGTTTTTGCAAATTTTATCACAAATTCGTTGATTTTCAGGGCATGTTGAAAAGTCCAACTGTTCACCCAGGAACTTTAGGCAAGTACCTAGGACAGGTGCCTGGTGATCTGGGGTTCATGCCAGAAGATGAAGGGAATTTTTTTCCCTTCCCTTTTGCATGTTCAGAAGATGCTGCACTTCCTTCCACAGATCTGTGTAACAAGGCTGAGATTTTCAAAGTCAGCTACAAGATTTGGATCTCAAATTCCTATTAATTTTAGTGCACAGTGATTGTGCCTATCCCTTAGGCAGCTTTGAAAATATCAGACTTACTGCATGTCAAAGACAGGTAGGTATTTTTAGGAGCATCTCTATGACTTGTAGAGATACAGACAGAGGGGGCTGTGTGGTGATGGGAAAGACAGAGGTTCACAAGAGCCACAGAGCAGCCATGCAGATGTGTTTGTCAATGTATTTCTATACAGACCCACCTGCTACCCCTGCAGCTGCCGCACATCAATGTGGAGGTGTTTGACCCCCCTCTCAGTTTTCTCAGAGCCGCTTTCACCTCCTTGTTCCTCAGCACGTATATGGCTGGGTTCAGCATGGGTGTGACCACATAGCCAAAGAGCTGCACAGCGGTCACCATCCCTGTGCTTAGCTGGGGCTGTGTGTAGACCAGGGCACAGGGCCCAAAGAACAGCGTCACCACCGCCAGATGTGAGGTGCAAGTGGAGGCTGCTTTGCGCCGCCCTTTGGCTGAGTTCATCTTCAGGATGGAATAGACGATCCTGACGTAGGAGGCGAGGATGAGGAGGAAGCAGGTCATGGGCACCATGCCAGTATTGATGAAGGTCACAGTCTCAATGACGTACGTGTCCGCACAGGCCAGCTTGACCACCGGGAAGATGTCGCAGAAGAAATACTCCACCACGTTGGACCCGCAGTAGGGCAGCGTGAAGGTCAGGCTGGTGAGGATGGTGGCGTGGAAGGAGCTGGCGATCCAGGTGCCGGCGGCCAGGAGGGTGCACACCCTCCGGTTCATGATGATCAGATAGCGCAGTGGGTGGCAGATGGCCACGTACCGGTCGTAGGCCATGACAGTGCAGAGAAGGCACTCGGTGCTGCCCAGGAAGTGGTAGAAGAAGACCTGAGACATGCACCCACCCAGCGAGATGGTTCTACTCTGAGCCCAGAGGTTGGCCACCAACTTAGGGGTGCTGATGGAAGAGAATCCAAGGTCCACAATAGAGAGATTGCAGAGGAAGAAGTACATGGGGGTGTGCAGGCGGGCATCAGCGAGGATGGCTGAGAAGATGAGCAGGTTGCCCAGCAGGGTGAAGAGGTAGAAGGCTAAGAAGGTGGCGAAGAGGATGGTCTGGAGGCCGTTGGTGTTGGGGATCCCTAGGAGGATGAAATGAGTCACCATAGTGTGGTTGACCCGCCCCACGAGGGACTCATTCCTGGGGTAGGGGAGAGAAATAATGCCAGTGAGTTACTGAAACAAACAGACCTGTCATCCTAGAGCTGCAATAGTCACCCTTCCTTCCACTGCCCCCATGACTCTCTGTCACTAAGAGTGATGTCTATTTCTATCATTGTAATGCCACTTGGGGACATGGCCTCACTGGCTGGTGATGAACGTGGAAAGAGAAAATGTCTGCCTTGAAGATCCTACAGTCCAGACACAAACAGACAAAGGGAACCTCTATTCTATTCTATTCCTTCTTCTCTTCTCTCCTGTCCTATTCCAATTGCTTCAATTCTATTCTATCTAGGCCCTTTCCCCACCCCTATCACCACAGTACCTTAGAGCCTTTCTTTTGTGGCTAACATTTCCCATGTGTGGTTTGTTCTCTCTCTCACCTCTCCGCAGAGGGATGTCCGTGTGTGCAGTGAAGCTCCTTGTTTTGGTAGGGTTTTGTTCTCATAGAAACATGGGCTGCTACGTGTTTGTGTTAAGGAAGAGGACGAGGACGGAACATATAAAAAAATGAATGCATAAGAACATAAGAAAGGCCGTACCGGGTCAGACCAAAGGTCCACCTAGCCCAGTATCTGTCTACCGACAGTGGCCAATGCCAGGTGCCCCAGAGGGAGTGAACCTAACAGGCAATGATCAAGTGATCTCTCTCCTGCCATCCCTTTCCATCCTCGGATGAACAGAGGCTAGGGACACCATTCTTACCCATCCTGGCTAATAGCCATTTATGGACTTAACCACCATGAATTTATCCAGTCCCCTTTTAAACATTGTTATAGTCCTAGCCTTCACAACCTCCTCAGGTAAGGAATTCCACAAGTTGACTGTGCGCTGTGTGAAGAAGAACTTCCTTTTATTTGTTTTAAACCTGCTGCCTATTAATTTCATTTGGTGACCCCTAGTTCTTGTATTATGGGAATAAGTAAATAACTTTTCCTTATCCACTTTCTCAACATCACTCATGATTTTATAGACCTCTATCATATCCCCCCTTAGTCTTCTCTTTTCCAAGCTGAAGAGTCCTAGCCTCTTTAATCTTTCCTCGTATGGGACCCTCTCTAAACCCCTAATCATTTTAGTTGCCCTTTTCTGAACCTTTTCTAGTGCTAGAATATCTTTTTTGAGGTGAGGAGACCACATCTGTACACAGTATTCGAGTTGTGGACGTACCATGGATTTATATAAGGGCAATAATATATTCTCAGTCTTATTTTCTATCCCCTTTTTAATGATTCCTAACATCCTGTTTGCTTTTTTGACCGCCTCTGCACACTGTGTGGACATCTTCAGAGAACTATCCACGATGACTCCAAGATCTTTTTCCTGACTCGTTGTAGCTAAATTAGCCCCCATCATGTTGTATGTATAGTTGGGGTTATTTTTCCAATGTGCATTACTTTACATTTATCCACATTAAATTTCATTTGCCATTTTGTTGCCCAATCACTTAGTTTTGTGAGATCTTTTTGAAGATCTTCACAATCTGCTTTGGTCTTAACTATCTTGAGTAGTTTAGTATCCTCTGCAAACTTTGCCACCACACTGTTTACCCCTTTCTCCAGATCATTTATGAATAAATTGAATAGGATTGGTCCGAGGACTGATCCTTGGGGAACACCACTAGTTACCCCTCTCCATTCTGAGAATTTACCATTAATTCCTACCCTTTGTTCCCTGTCCTTTAACCAGTTCTCAGTCCATGAAAGGACCTAACCTTTTATCCCATGACAGCTTAATTTACATAAGAGCCTTTGGTGAGGGACCTTGTCAAAGGCTTTCTGGAAATCTAAGTACACTATGTCCACCGGATCCCCCTTGTCCACATGTTTGTTGACCCCTTCAAAGAACTCTAATAAATTAGTAAGACACGATTTCCCTTTTCAGAAACCATGTTGACTATTGCTCAAGAGTTTATGTTTCTCTATGTGTATGACAATTTTATTCTTTATTATTGTTTCAACTAATTTGCCCGGTACCGACATTAGACTTATCGGTCTGTAATTGCCGGGATCACCCCTAGAGCCCTTTTTAAATATTGGCGTTACATTAGCTAACTTCCAGTCATTGGGTACCGAAGCCGATTTAAAGGACAGGTTACAAACCTTAGTTAATAGTTCCGCAACTTCACATTTGAGTTCTTTCAGAACTCTTGGGTGAATGCCATCTGGTCGCGGTGACTTGTTAATGTTGAGTTTATCAATTAATTCCAAAACCTCCTCTAGTGACACTTCAATCTGTGACAGTTCCTCAGATTTGTCACCTACAAAAGCCAGCTCAGGTTTGGGAATCTCCCTAACATCCTCAGCCGTGAAGACTGAAGCAAAGAATCCATTTAGTTTCTCCGCAATGACTTTATCGTCTTTAAGCGCTCCTTTTGTATTTTGATCATCAAGGGGCCCCACTGGTTGTTTAGCAGGCTTCCTGCTTCTGATGGACTTAAAAAACATTTTGTTATTACCTTTGGAGTTTTTGGTTAGCCGTTCTTCAAACTCCTCTTTGGCTTTTCTTATTACACTCTTGCACTTAAGTTGGCAGTGTTTGTGCTCCTTTCTATTTGCCTCACTAGGATTTGACTTCCACTTTTTAAAGGAAGTCTTTTTATCTCTCACTGCTTCTTTTACATGGTTATTAAGCCACGGTGGCTCTTTTTTAGTTCTTTTACTGTTTTTCTTAATTTGGGGTATACATTGAAGTTGGGCCTCTATTATGGTGTCTTTAAAAAGGGCCCATGCAACTTGCAGGGATTTCACTTTAGTCACTGTACCTTTTAACTTTTGTCTAACTAACCCCCTTATTTTTGTATAGTTCCCCCTTTTGAAATTAAAGGCCACAGTGTTGGGCAGTTGAGATGTTCTTCCCACCACAGGGATGTTGAATGCTATTGTATTATAGTCACTATTTCCAAGCGGTCCTGCTATAGTTACTTCTTGGACCAGCTTCTGCACTCCACTCAGGATTAAATCTAGAGTTGCCTCTCCCCTTGTGGGTTCCCGTACCAGCTGCTCCATGAAGCAGTCATTTAAAGTATCGAGAAATTTTATCTCTGCATTTCGTCCTGAAGTGAAATGTTCCCAGTCAATATGGGGATAATTGAAATCCCCCACTATTATTGGGTGATTAATTTTGATAGCCTCTCTAATTGCCCTTAGCATTTCATCATCACTATTACTGTCCTGGTCAGGTGGTCGATAATAGATCCCTACTGTTATATTTTTACTAGAGCATGAAATTTCTATCCATAGAGACTCTATGGAACATGTGGATTCACTTAAGATTTTTACTTCATTTGAATCTACACTTTCTTTCACATATGCAGGGAAGAATTGCTCCAGCTTTGTTAATTATGTGAATTGTTGGGGGTTCATGGGAACAGAGAGAGAAAGAAAAGGAAAAAGCAGAAGGGGAATAGTCACAGCCAGAGGGCCCGGGGCTGGGGTGGCGGCCGCACCCTCTGGCTTGACGTGGTTACCATCATATCCAGACATCACAGTTTGGCTCAACGGCTCTCAGCACCCAACGTGGCCACAGTTTGTCTCTGCTCGGCCGTGATCAGCAGGCTGGGCTCTGTGGATAACCTGCCAGAGGGATTTTTAAGGTGATATTTGAAGGACAATAACAAAGTGTCTGTCTGTTTTGCCAGGGAGTTTTCCCGTGTAGGAGAGGCTGGGCTGAAGGGGAGATGCTGGCGGGTTGGGGCTGTAACACACGGAGAGAGGGAGATAAAGGATAGCTACACAACAGACAGACAGACTGGCAGGCAGGCACACAGAGAAGGATGGACAGACGGCTGGATCGATTTTCTCTCTACAGAAAATATTGGGCTGACATCTCCCTCGGAGCGAGACAGAGACTGGCAGATTCAGAGAGAGGCAGAGACTGAGGGACAGAGCGAGAAGAACTTTACCAAAGCAGGAGTCTTACACTGGCTGCATTGGGAGGGGCCGCTCCAGCTGGCTGGAATTCTTCCTTTCTGTCCACAGCCCTGACTCCTCTGTAGCACCATCCAGCTTTCTTATCCCAAACGGCCCATCGCCCAGGAGAGGTGCACAGCCTGGGCTCTTGCTATCCAGCCCGGAGACCTAATCCGCTCCGAAGCTAGCGAGGGCTGCCACAGCGTATCGCCCCACTCTGCAGCCGAGCCCCACAGCTTTCTCACAGCTTCCAGCCTCCTTACGGCTCTCCGCGGTCTTTAAATCCCCTTCGGGCCCATCGGGACCAGGGCCCTGAATCCCCACCAGGCTCCCAGGTTAAGATCTTGGCAGAGTCGCCAATTAACGGAGATTCTGCATCATTTTCAATAACGCTCCTAGACCCCTGGGGCCAGGCCCTCCGCCAGCATCAATAAGTGTAGCGCCATTGAACTAAGAGGGCCAGATCCCCAGCTCCACCGGGGTCCGGATTCTGCTCCCGCTCCCCGACCTGACTCCTGGGGAACGCCATCAGATTCCCTGGGGCTGTTTCCCCTCTCAGCCGCACGCCCTGGTGTAAATCAGAGTAACTCCACTGGAATCAAAGGAGCTGTGTAGATTTCTACCAGCTGAGAATCTGACCCCGACATTGTCTGGGGGGAGGGGACGTTCATGCTCATCTAGGCTCTCCTGCCGTGTGACACAAGCCAGAGAATCCCCCCGGGGTGTGAAATAGGAGGAACCTGGGCCAGACGTGCAGCTGGAGGCCTCTGAAGCCAACAGAGCTTTGGCCTTGGTTTGTGTCCCCCGCTGTTCCCCTGCCCCTTCGCTGCGTCTCTGTGCACAGGGATGTATTTGTGCCCTTGTGTGGTTATGTGTGAGGGTGAAATTCACCGCTGTGCAGACAGAGGGCAGCATACGTCCTGGGCACCACTTCTCCTCACTTTTCACAGCACAGTAACCCTCCCCCGCGCCCACCTGCAGCACCACCAGGAAGATCCTGGCACTGTTGTTCTGGGTGCAGCTCAGACACAGAGCGAGACGACCCGGCCTTCATGGTTCACTCTCTAACTAACCCAAACACAGGGAGGGTTATCAACGCCATCCCTCCTCTTGTCATCGGGATGAACGTCGCGCTGCATCTTTCTGGGCCTCCCACGTGTCCTCTTGCCCACCCCTTTGCACAATCGGGGGTCAGGAGAAAGGGCATTTAGAGGATTGCAGCCGATTTAACTGAACGAAAGCTTCTCCTTCACTAGCCCGGTAATCAGAATAGACAAAAGCCTCATCTTGGACATCTACTGTGCGTCTACACTAAGGGGTTGGCGGTGGTTAGCGACATCGCTGGGAAGCTCTATAGTGTAGACAAATCCATCGACACCACACAGAGAGGGATGTGAGAGAGACAGGGCTAGATTCGGGGGCTCCAGCAGTGATCTCATCGATCCATTTGCTGTGTCCCAGCACCGCAGTTGTAATAAGGCCCCTTGCGATTCCGCTAATCGCTATAATTTCCCGCTCTTCTCTGGGGGGCATCTTACTTGGGAGCCAGGATGAAGGGCCAGAAGCAGACGGTATAATTAATCTCTGTAGCTGTGTTATCCCCAGCCCAGTCAGAGCATCCCACGGGGTGCTATGGCCGTTGGGATTAATTAAAATGTTGACTTTTTTAATGAGTCCCCAAGCTGGGCCTTCTCAGTGCGCTGGTACCAGGCTCAGAAGTTATTCTTGGTTTCCATCAGCTGAGTTCCGTGTGTCATTGCCAAGGACACCGGAGCCGGAATTGCATTTGACTCTTTTAATTTGTATTATCCCTATTGTTATCATGGGGATTATGGTGGGACATGCAGTCTGTGACTGAGACATGGGCCCCTTTGTTCAGAACCCAGCACAGATAGAAAGACACAGTCCCAGCGAATGTGACACACATTGAATAGCCGAGAGTGACAAAGGATTTAATTACCCATGTAAATAACAGGTGGGGAAACTGAGGCACAATGCGATTTAGTGAGTTACTAAAGGTCAAATAGGGAGTCATCTACAGATCCTGTACTTGAACCCCCATCTCCTCTGTCCCAGGCCTTTGTCTTAGCCACAAGATAACGGTTTGCAAATAATTCCCATGGGCTCTTTAAATGTAGGTGTGATGAATTGATACATTTCTCAGTTACCAAATATTATAGCGGGGATTGGCAACTTTCAGCATGCGGTTCGCCAGGGTAAGCACCCTGGTGGGCTGGGCCGGTTTGTTTACCTGCTGTGTCCGCAGGTTCGGCCGATCGCGGCTCCCACTGGCTGCGGTTCACTGTCCCAAGCCAATGGTGGTGGTGGAGGGAAGCAGCGGCCAGGACATCCCTCGTCCCGCACCACTTCCCACAGCCCCCATTGGCCTGGAGAGGGGAACCTCGGCATTTGGGCTGTTTCTAGTGCTGGCATGTTTACTTCTGGGGGGATTCTGCACCACTGCACACAGGGCCGGCTCCAGACCCCAGCGCGCGAAGCGCGTGCTTGGGGCGGCATGTTGTGGGGGGCGCTCTCCCTGTCGCCGGGAGGGCGGCAGGCGCCTCCGGTGGACCTCCAGTGGACCTCCTGCAGGCGTGTCTGCGGATGCTCCACCGGAGCCGCGGGACCAGCGGACCCTCCGCAGGCACATCTGCAGGAGGTCCACCGGAGCCGCGGGACTGGCAACCACCAGCGCGCCCCCCGCGGCATGCCGCCATGTTTGGGTCGGCGAAATTACTAGAGCCGCCCCTGACTGCACAATGCAGAATTAGGCAGAATTCATGGTTCCCCCCGCAGAATCGGGCTGCAGAGCTGCCTGGTGCAACTAGGGCCCAATGGACTCTGCGGAGCCCAGCTCGCAGTGAGCGGAGCGCCCAAGCTGGCTGAGCCGGAGGCTGCTTGCTCTGCTTAATCCTCATTCTCCTGGGGACCCCAGGAGACCTATCTCTGGCAAGGGGTGAGGAAGGGCAGGGCTGCACCATGTCCCCTGGCAGGACAGTAGAGAACCTGGGAACAGTAAAGGCTCTGGGAGTGCCAGTGTCTGAGCTGTGGGCAGGAGCGGCGCCAGGGTTTCTGGCACCCTAGGCAGAATTCGGGGGGTGGCATTTTGTGCGCTCCCCACGGGGCGCGCGGGAGCTTCCGGTTCCACTACCATCACGCCGCTGAGAAGGACCCTCTGCCGAAATGCCGCAGGTGACAGCAGCAGTCATTGAGCTGCTCAATTGCCTGCCGCTGTTTTCCGCAGCATGTCGGCAGAAGGTCCTTCTTCGGCGGCGCAACGGAAGTGGAATTGGAAGCTCCCATGCGCCCTATGGGGAGCACACAAAATGCCACCCCCCAAATTCTGGTGCCCTAGGCAACCGCCTAGGATTGCCTAATGGAAGCGCCGGCCCTGGCTGGGGGTGCCCTGTGGCTGGGCCCTGAGGGGAGGGGGGTGCTGGTAGCTGAGCTGGGGGTGTCCCGTGGCTGGGTCCTGGGGGGAGGGGGATGCTGGTGTCTGGGCCGGCTGGGCTCTGGGGAGGCGGGTGCTGGTAGCTAAGCTGGGGTGTCCCGTGGCTGGGCTCTGGGGAGGGGGTGCTGGTGTCTGGGCCGGGGTGCCCCATGGCAGGGCTCTGGGGAGGGGGTGCTGGTGTCTGGGCCGGGGTGCCCATGGCAGGGCTCTGGGGGAGGGGGTGCTGGTGTCTGGGCCAGGGGGTGCCCCATGGCAGGACTCTGGGGGGAGGGGGGTGCTGGTGTCTGGGCCGGGGGGTGCCCCATGGCAGGGCTCTGTGGGGAGGGAGATGTTGGTGGCTGAGCTCGGGGTGCCCCATGGCTGGGTCCTGGGGGAAGGGGGGTGCTGGTGGCTGAGCTCGGGGTGCCCCATGGCTGGGTCCTTGGGGGAGGGGGATGCTGGTGTCTGGGCTGGGGTGTCCATGGCTGGGCTCTGGGGGAGGGGGTGCTGGTGTCTGGGCCGGGGGGTGCCCCATGGCTGGGCTCTGGGGGGGAGGGGGGTGCTGGTGTCTGGGCAGGGAGGATGAGAGTGCAGGTGACTGGGCTCTGGGGCCTCCCCCCAACACCCCTCCCCCCAACAGCCCCAACCTGGAACTGGGTTGTTGTAGGGGTTTCTTTAACTCTCTACTCCTGGGGGAATCTTTTTTGCTCTTGTCTGTTTGCTGACATACCTGTTGACAGGTATTTTGAAATAAATTACCAAAATACTTGAAAGGGAGTGATTATATTATGCTATTTTGACAAATGAAATATGCAGAATTTTGCAGAATTTTAAAATATTATGTGCAGATTTTTTAAATTTTTTGGCACCGGATTTCCCCAGAAGTAGATGTTGGACTCTCATGCGCTGTTCTGCTGGGAGAAGGGTCAGGGGCCTGGCTCACGGGATCTACCCCAGGTTCCTTTCACTTTTTTTATTTTATTATTTTTTCATGTCAAGGCCAGAAGGTTAAAACCCACGTCCGAGGAGTCAGTGATAATTCTGAACAGTACGTTATTGTGTCTGTCGGATGGGAGGCCTGGAGGCCCAGGTGCAAGGGGTGCTGCACCGACACACAGAGAGACAGCACCTGCCCCAAAGAGGTTACAACAGAAATGGGGCTGGGGGGTGAGGAGAAAAGAATAATTTTTACCACAGTCTCTCAGGTGGGGAATTCAGCCCCAAAGAGATGACGTCATTCGCATAACTTCCTGCCTAGCCCGCATAAGCCCTGGCATTAATGTATTCACTTCCTGCCTCACCCGATGCCTGGGTAACTTGATTGACTTCATGCGTCACCTGAACCCTAGTGTCACCCAACAGCCCTGCCTCAATCCGAGCAGAATTCCTTTGACCTTTTCCCTAACACTAACCCTAGGCTAACACCAGTGTCCTCCTCCCTCACCCTGGGAAAACTCCACTGACGTCCATCCGAACCCCAACCCTGGAATAGCTCCTCCGACCTCCTCCCCAGTTGGGATCAGGATTGCTGGGTAAGGGGGCGCAAGCAAATAACATGCATTTTAATGCAGCTGAACATACACACGTACATCTAGAAAACAAGAATAATTCCTGTGCTTATAGCACGGGGGTCTCTCTCCTGGGGAGCCATTACTCTGAAAAACATTTGGGGTCGTGGTGGAGAATCAGCTGAACGTGAGCTCCCAGTGCGATGCTGGGGCCAGAAGAGCTAATGCGACCCTGGGATGCATAAAGGAGGAATCTCGAGTACGAGCATAGAGGTGATTTTACCTCCCTGTTTGGCACTGGTGTGACTGCTGGTGGTACACTGTGTCCAGTTCGGGTGTTCACAATTCCAGACAGGGGCTGATAAATTGGAGAGGAATCAGAGAAGACCCATGAGAATAACAGGAGGACTAGAAAACCTGCCATATAATGATAGGGTTAAAGAGCTATGTAGATCTGTGTAATAAGGCTGAGATTTTCAAAATCCTCTACAACGTTTGGGTCTCCAGTTCCTATCAATTTTGATGCAGGCTGAGTGTGCTTGTGCCTCAGGTAGCTTTGAAAATATCAGCCTTACAGTATGCAAAGACAGCTCTATATTTTTAGGAGCATTTCTATGACTTGTAGAGATCCACATAGATAGATGGGGGCTGTGTGGGATGGGGAGAGACAGAGAGGTTCACAAGAGCCACGGAGCCACCATGCAGATGTGTGTGTTGATGTATTTCCAAGCAGACCCACATGCTACCCCTGCAGCTGCCACACATCAATGTGCAGGCGTTTGACCCCCTCTCAGTTTTCTCAGAGCCGCTTTCACCTCCTTGTTCCTCAGCGTGTAAATGGTCGGGTTCAGCATGGGCGTAACCACGTTGCCAAAGATATGCACAGGGGTCACCAGCATTTTGCTTAGCTGGGGCTGCGTGTAGACCAGGGCACAGGGCCCAAAGAACAGCGTCACCACCGCCAGATGCGAGGCGCAAGTGGAGGTTGCTTTGCGCCGCCCTTCGGCTGAGTTCATGTTCAGGACGGAATAGATGATCCTGACGTAGGATGCGAGGATGAGGAAGAAACAGTCATGGGCACCACCCCAATATTGGTGAAGGTCACGGTCTCGATGACATACGTGTCCGCCTGCCGCCCTCCCTGCGCACTCTCCGCAGGCATGTCTGCAAGAGGTCCCCCGGAGCCGAGGGACCGACAACGCGCCCCCTGCGGCATGCTGCCCTGCTTGGGGCGGCCAAATTCCTAGAGCCGCCCCTGGGTTAGAGAGAGAAGGAAAAGGAAAGGACATGGGGAATAGCCACATCCAGAGGTGCTGGAACTTGGGGTGCTCTGTGGGTAACCTGCCAGAGGGATTTTTAAGGTGATTTTTGCAGGACAATAACAAAGTGTCTGTTTATGTTTTGCCAGGGAGTTTTCCCCATGCAGGAGAGGCTGGGCTGAAGGGGAGACGCTGGCGGGTTGGGGCTGTAACACACGGAGAGAGGGAGATAAAGGATAGCTACACAACAGACAGACAGACTGGCAGGCAGGCACACAGAGAAGGATGGACAGACGGCTGGATCGATTTTCTCTCTACAGAAAATATTGGGCTGACATCTTCCTCGGAGCGAGACAGAGACTGGCAGATTCAGAGAGAGGCAGAGACTGAGGGACAGAGCGAGAAGAACTTTACCAAAGCAGGAGTCTTACACTGGCTGCATTGGGAGGGGCCGCTCCAGCTGGCTGGAATTCTTCCTTTCTGTCCACGGCCCTGACTCCTCTGTAGCACCATCCAGCTTTCTTATCCCAAACGGCCCATCACCCAGGAGAGGTGCACAGCCTGGGCTCTTGCTATCCAGCCCGGAGACCTAATCCGCTCCGAAGCTAGCGAGGGCTGCCACAGCGTATCGCCCCACTCTGCAGCCGAGCCCCACAGCTTTCTCACAGCTTCCAGCCTCCTTACGGCTCTCCGCGGTCTTTAAATCCCCTTCGGGCCCATCGGGACCAGGGCCCTGAATCCCCGCCAAGCTCCCAGGCTGAGACCTCGGCAGAGTCGCCAATTAACGGAGATTCTGCATCATTTTCAATAACGCTCCTAGACCCCTGGGGCCAGGCCCTCCGCTGGCATCAATAAGTGTAGCGCCATTGAACTGAGCGGGCCAGATCCCCAGCTCCACCGGGGTCCGGATTCTGCTCCCGCTCCCCGACCTGACTCCTGGAGAACGCCATCAGATTCCCTGGGGCTGTTTCCCCTCTCAGCCGCACGCCCTGGTGTAAATCAGAGTAACTCCACTAGAATCAAAGGAGCTGTGTAGATTTCTACCAGCTGAGAATCTGACCCCGACATTGTCTGGGGGAGGGGACGTTCATGCTCGTCTAGGCTCTCCTGCCGTGTGACACAAGCCAGAGAATCCCCCGACCGGGGTGTGAAATAGGAGGAACCTGGGCCAGACGTGCAGCTGGAGGCCTCTGAAGCCAACAGAGCTTTGGCCTTGGTTTGTGTCCCCCGCTGTTCCCCTGCCCCTTCGCTGCGTCTCTGTGCACAGGGATGTATTCGTGCCCTTGTGTGGTTATGTGTGAGGGTGAAATTCACCGCTGTGCAGACAGAGGGCAGCATACGTCCTGGGCACCACTTCTCCTCACTTTTTGTAGTACAGAAGAGACTCCAAAAAGGACATTGTGTCATTTTTGTCAGTACAGTAACCTCCCTACCACCACCACCAACAACCACTCTAAGACGATTATGGCACCGTTGTATTGGGTGCAGTGTGAGATAGATGTTGCTTTTGATAACCCAAACATAGGAAGGGTTATCAACACCATCCCTCCTCTTGTCATTGGGATGAATGTTGTGCTGCGTCTTTCTGGGCCTCTTTGAATAATCCCACCCCTTTGAATAATCAGGGTTCAAAAGAAAGGGTCTTTAGCTGATTATAGCTCATTTACATTAACAAAACCTGCTCCCTCACTAGCCATGTAAGCGGAATAGACGCAAGCCTCGTCTTGCACCTCTACTACGCATCTAGGCGCAGAGGTTGGTGGTGGTCAGTGACATCAGTGGGAAGCAGGGCCACCCAGAGGATTCAGGGGGCCTGGGGTCTTCAGCGGCGGGGGTCCCCTGCCACCGAATTGCCGCCGAAGACCCGGCACTTCGGCGACAGGTCCTGGGGCGGAAGGACCCCCCGCGGGTCTTCAGGGCACTTCAGTGGCGGGTCCCAGGGCGGAAGGACCCCCCCCACCCCCACAGCCGAATTGCCGCCGAAGACCCGGAGCAGAAGAAGCTCTGGGGGCCTGGGCCCTGCAAGAGTTTTCCAGGGGCCCCAGAGCAAGTGAAGGATCCCGCTCCAGGCCCCCCGAAAAACTCTTGTGGGGGCCTCTGCGGGGCCTGGGGCAAATTGCCCCACTTGCTCCCCCACCCTCCCCTCTGGGCAGCCCTGGTGGGAAGCTGTATAGTGTAGAGCGGAGGTTCTCAAACTTCATTGCACCACGACTCCCTTCTGACAAAAAACATTCCAATATGAGGCCAGGGGGAGGGACTGAAGCCTGAGCCCACCCGAGCCGAGCCGCCCCAGGCAGGGCGGGCAAAGCCAAAGCCTCACTGCCCCAGGGGCCTGGAATCTCAGCCCCACTGCATCTTCGGCCCCAGACAATGGGGCTTGGACTTTGGCTTCATCCCCTTGCCCCAGGAAGTCTAAGCGAGCCCTAGCAACCCCATTAGAATGGGGTGGGGCCCACATTGGGGTCCCGACCCACAGTGTGAAAACCGCTGATGTAGAGACCACACAGAGAGGGATGTGAGAGCGACAGGGCTAGATTGGGGGGCTCCAGCAGTGATCTCATCGATCCATTTGCTGTGTCCCAGCACCGCAGTTGTAATAAGGCCCCTTGCGATTCCGCTAATCGCTATAATTTCCCGCTCTTCTCCGGGGGGCATCTTACTTGGGAGCCAGGGCGAAGGGGCAGAAGCAGACGGTATAATTAATCTCTGTAGCTGTGTTATCCCCAGCCCAGTCAGAGCATCCCATGGGGTGCCATGGCCGTTGGGATTAATTGAAATGTCCCCAGGCTGGGCCTTCTCACCAGGCTCAGAAGTTATTCTTGGCTTGCATCAGCTGAGTTCCGTGTGTCATTGCCATGAACCCCAGAGACAGAACTGCATTTTACTATTTTAATTTGCATTATCAATATTGTTATCATGGATATTATGGAAGGACCTATATGTAAGCAGGGGAATGGTCCCGCTATTGTGGGGAACTTTCCTGGCTTCTGCACTACCCCGGTGACGTGGGCTAGCGAAAGGATCTGAGTCCTCGCTCCCACTTCCTTTACCCAGAGGCCTCCCTGCCCTTGAGGACTCCCCTTCCACTCTCCTGTCTGGCACAGTCCTCGTAACCCCAACAAGGCTGGGCCCAGGATTCCTGGGGGGCTCAACCCCCAACCCTGCTGTGGTTACCCAGGACAGGGGCTAGGGTGTCCCCACTCCAGGGTACCCTCTCTGCACTGTGCACCTCCCTGACCCACTGATCACATCATACAATTTAAAGCAAATACAAGTTATTTAATTAACAATTAATTTTAAAAAAGAATAAGGAAAAAATGAGGAAGGTTAAAGGAAACACATCACCCTGCTCTGGGGCAGGGAACATTACAAACAGTGTCTCTGGACATCAGGGCAGTTCACAGTCTGTTCCTTGTAGGTCCCAGGCCTCCTTCTCTGGCCCTGGCTGTGCTGCAGGGACGCTGCGGGTTGGACACTTGTAATGGTGGTTCCCACACGCCCTCAGGCTCTGGGTGGCTCCCCAACTCAGCTTGGGCCCCTGCTTTCTCCTTAGCTCAGCCCCGCTCTGTCTGACCCAGGCAGCTCCAGCTCACACGGAGAAGGGGACCCCCCCTGGCCTTCTGACTCCCTGATTAGCCTGCCCACCCTGTCAATCAGGCTGATCTGGAGCACTGGCCTCTCCACATTGTTCCTGGGGACTGTCAGTCTCAGGCTCCTGATTTCCCATCGACCCCTCCCCTTTTAGTTCTGGGAGCTAGCAACCAAACACCCCACTGAATGTTAGTAAGGGGGCAACAGTCCCCTTACATATAGTCTGGAACTGAGTCTTGTACCCCTTTCTCCTACACCCAGCACAGACTCATAGAGACAGGCCCTGCCTGAATGTGATACACATTTAATAGCTGATGAGGAAACTGAGGCACAAGTTATTCAAGGGCAAATAGGGAATCTCCTACAGAGCCTGTATAGGAACCCAGATCTCCTGTGTCCCAGGTCTTTGTCTTAGCCACAAGATAATGGTCGGCAAATAATTCCCATGGGCTTTTTAAATGTAACTTTTGAATTGATACAGTTCTCAGTTACAAATACTATAGCCACCTGCTCTCCCGGCTTCTCCCTCTCTGGCTGCCCAATGCCCAATGGAGCTTTCCCATTGTCCATCAGAATCTATTGCAGTTTTTCAAATCAATGTTCACAACTTGTGCCCTGATCTTCCATTCCAGGTTTTCTTATCTCCGTCTCACCATAGTCTGGATTTGTGGCTCTTTGGAAACTGGTTCCCTGGACTAGTGCAAAGAAACAACCGAGAAAATTCAGGATGAACCCAGGATGAATTCAGGGGGTGCTGCAGTGCTGTGAGTGGTGCAGGTAACTCAGTAGGGGGCGCTCTTCCCTCAGCATCAGGGATGTTTCTAATGCCAGGTGTTGGGCTCGCATGCGCTGTTCCGCAGAGAGATGTTATCTCCCCAGGTTCCTTTTGCTTTTTTATTTATTATATTTTCATTTCAAGGCACATGGTTAAAACTCATGTCCGAGGAGTCAGTGATAATTCTGAACAGTACATTATTGTTTCTGTTGTATGGGAGGCCTGGAGGCCCAGGTGCAAGGGGTGCTGCACCGACACACAGCGAGAGACAGCACCTGCCCCAAAGAGGTTACAACAGAAACTGGGGGGTGAAAGGAATATTTTTTACCACAGTGTCTCAGGTGGGGAACTCAGCCCCAAAGAGATGTCGTCATTCACATACTTCCTACCTAGTCCTCATAAACCCTGCCATAAATGTATTTGCTTCCTGCCTCACCCCTACTCTGGGTAACTTTGACTGCATGCGTCACCTGAATCCTAGTGTAACCCAACTGCCCAACCTCAATCCAAGCAGAATTCTTTTGATCTTTTCCCTAACGCTAAACCTAAGATAACACCAGTGTGCTCCTCCCTTGCCCTGGGAAAAATCCACCGACTTCCATCCTAAACCTAAGCAAAGCCTTGAATACCTCCACCAACCTATCTCACAGTCAGGATCTGGATCACTTAGTATGGGACTGCAAGTAAACAATGTTCATTTTAATGCAGTTAAACATAAGATTGTACATCTAGGAACAAAGATCAGAGGCTGTGCTTACAGGACGGGGCCTCTCTCCTGGGGAGAAGTGACTCTGAAAAAGATTTGGGGGGTGTCAGGTTCCCTCCCTACTCTGAACTCTAGGGTACAGATGTGGGGACCCACATGAAAGACCCCCTAAGCTTATCTCTACCAGCTTAGGTTTAAAATTCCTCCAAGGCACAAATTCTTCCTTGTCCTTGGAACGGTATCACTGCCACCACCCAGTGAGTTAGACAAAGATTCAGGAAAAGGACCACTTGGAGTTCCTGTTCCCCCAAATCCCCACAAGCTCCTTCACCCCCTTTCCTGGGGAGGCTTGAGAATAATATACCAACCAAGTAGGTTAACAAAGTGGGCACAGACCAGCCCTTGGGTTTTTAGGACACTAAAAACCAGTCAGGTTCTTAAAAGCAGAACTTTATTATAAAGAAAAAGTAAAAGAAGCACTTCTGTGAAATCAGGATGGAAGGTAATTTTACAGGGTAATCAGATTCAAAACACAGAGGATTCCCCTCTAGGCAAAACTTTAAAGTTACAAAAAAAACAAAACAGGAATACCTCCCTCTTAACCTAGGGAAAATTCACAAGCTAAAACAAAAGATAATCTAACGTATTTCCTTCCTATTACTTACAATTTGTAATCTTGGATGCTTAGTTCAGATATGGCTTTAGGACAGGGGTTCTCAAACTGGGGGTCGGGACCCTTTAGGGGGTCGCGAGGTTATTACATGAAGGGGTCGCGAGCTGTCAGTCTCCACCCTAAACCCTGCTTTGCATCCAGCATTTATAATGGTGTTAAATATATAAAGAAGTGTTTTAAATTTATATGGGGAGGGGGGTCAAACTCAGAGGTTTGCTATGTGAAAGGGGTCACCAGTACAAAAGTTTGAGAACCACTGCTTTAGGAGATGTATTTTCCCTGCCCTGGTTCCTCGCTGACCCGGAGAGAACACCCAAAGAGAACAAAACAAAAACCTTCCCCCACGGATTTGAAAGTATCTTCTCCCCTTATTGGTCCTTTTGGTCAGGTGCCAACCAGGTTATCTAAGCTTCTTAACCCTTCACAGGTATAGGAGGGATTTTATGATACCCTTAGCTGTATGTTTCTGACAGGGGTCATGGTGGAAAATGAACTGAATGTGAGCTCCCAGTGTGATGCTGTGGCCAGAATTACTAATGTGACCCCGGAGTGCATAACTGAGGAATCTCGACTACGAGCATAGAGGTAATTTTACCTCTCTGTTGGCACTGGTGCGACCAATGTTGGAATACTGTGTCCAGTTCTGGTGTTCACAATTCCAGACGGGTACTGATAAATTGGAGAGAAATCAGAGAAGAGCCATGAGGATAATTGAAGGAGTAGAAAACCTGTCTTATAATGATGGACGTCAAGAGTTTGAGCTATGTAGATCTGTGTAATAAGGCTGAGATTTTCAAAGTCCTCTACAAAATTTGGATCTCCAATTCCTATTAATTTGAATACAGGCTGTGTGTGCCTGTCCCTCAGGCAGCTTTGAAAATGCAACCTTACAGCATGTCAAAGACAGCTCAGTATTTTTAGAAGCATTTCAGTGACTTGTAGAGATCCACATAGACATATGGGGGCTGTCTGGAGATGGGGAGGGACAGAGAAGCTCACAAGAGCCACAGAGTCACCATGCAGATGTATTTCTCGGTGTATTTCCAAGCAGACCCACATGCTACTCCTGCAGCTGCTGCACATCAATGTGGAGGCATTTGACCCCTTCTCAGTTTTCTCAGAGCTGCTTTCACCTCCTTGTTCCTCAGCGTGTAGATGGCCGGGTTCAGCATGGGAGTAACCACGTTGCCAAAGATCTGCACAGGGGTCACCAGAACATTGCTTAGCTGGGGCTGTGTGTAGACCAGGGCACAGGACCCGAAGAAAAGCATCACCACCACCAGATGTGAGGTGCAAGAGGAGGCTGCTTTGCGCCGCCCTTCGGCCGAGTTCATCTTCAGGACAGAATAGATGATCCTGACGTAGGAGGCGAGGATGAGGAGGAAGCAGGTCATGGACACCATGCCAGTGTTGGTGAAGGTCACAGTCTCTATGACATACGTGTCTGCACAGGCCAGCTTGACCACTGGGAAGATGTCGCAGAAGAAATACTCCACCACGTTGGACCTGCAGTAGGGCAGTGTGAAGGTCAGGCTGGTGAGGATGGTGGCATGGAGGGAGCTGGCGATCCAGGTGCCGGCGGCCAGGAGGGCGCACACCCTCCGGTTCATGATGAGCAGGTAGCGCAGCAGGTGGCAGATGGCCACGTACCGGTCGTAGGCCATGACAGTGCAGAGAAGGCACTCGGTGCTGCCCAGGAAATGCCAGAAAAAGACCTGGGACATGCACCCACCCAGCGAGATGGTTCTACTCTGAGCCCAGAGGTTGGCCAGGAATTTAGGGGTGCTGATGGAAGAGAATCCAAGGTCTACGATGGAGAGATTGCAGAGGAAGAAGTACATGGGTGTGTGCAGGCGGGAGTCAGTGAGGATGGCTGAGAAGATGAGCAGGTTGCCCAGCAGGGTGCAGAGGTAGAAGGCTAAGAAGGTGACGAAGAGGATGGTCTGGAGGCCGTTGGTGTTGGGAATCCCTAAGAGGATGAAATGAGTCACCACAGTGTGGTTGACCCGCCCCACGAGGGACTCATTCCTGGTGATGGGGAGAGAAATAATGCCAGTGAGTTACTGAAACAAACAGACCTGTCATTCTAGAGCTGCAGTGGTCACCCTTCTTTCCACTGCCCCCATGACTCACTCTCACTAGGAGTGATGCATATTTCTACCAGTGTAATGCCAGTTTGGGTCAGGGTCTCAGTGTGCTGGCGCTGAACATGGAGAGAGAAAATGTCTCCCTTGAAGATCCTACAGTCCACAGACAAACAAAGGGAAGGTCTATTCTATTCTGTTCTAGTCCAGTTTCTTCTCTTCTCTCCTGTCCTATTCCAATGCCTTCAACTCTATTCTATCTAGGCCCTTGCTCCACCCTTATCACCACAGTACCACGGAGCCTTCTGTTTGTGGCTAAAATTTCTCATATGGTTTCTTCTTTCTCTCTCTCACCCTCTCCGCAGAGGTATTACCCTGGGTGCAGTGCAGCGCTTTCTTTTGGAAGCATTTCGCTGTTATAAATGCTGGTGCTCCTACTGTTTCTGTTAAGGAAGAGGAGGAGGAAATTACAAACCAATGAATAATTGGAAGAATTGCCCCAGCTTTGTTAATGATGTGAATTGTTTGAGGTTTTTTCCTGGAGTTGGAGAGAGCGGGAAAAGGAAAGAAGGAGAAGAGGAATAGTAATGCCAGAGGTGCTGGAACTAGGGGTGCTGGGGGCTGCTGCAACCACTGGCTTGCAGTGGCTTCCACTTCACACCCACTGTACAAATTGTTCCAGCGCCCCTGGCTGCAGCTTGTCTCTGCTCGGCCGTGATCAGCAGGCTGGGCTCTGTGGATAACCTGCCAGAGGGATTTTTAAGGTGATATTTGAAGGACAATAAAAAAGTGTCTGTCTGTTTTGCCAGGGAGTTTTCCCCATGCAGGAGAGGCTGGGCTGAAGGGGAGACGCTGGCGGGTTGGGGCTGTAACACACGGAGAGAGGGAGATAAAGGATAGCTACACAACAGACAGACAGACTGGCAGGCAGGCACACAGAGAAGGATGGACAGACGGCTGGATTGATTTTCTCTCTACAGAAAATATTGGGCTGATATCTTCCTCGGAGCGAGACAGAGACTGGCAGATTCAGAGAGAGGCAGAGACTGAGGGACAGAGCGAGAAGAACTTTACCAAAGCAGGAGTCTTACACTGGCTGCATTGGGAGGGGCCGCTCCAGCTGCCTGGAATTCTTCCTTTCTGTCCACGGCCCTGACTCCTCTGTAGCACCATCCAGCTTTCTTATCCCAAACGGCCCATCGCCCAGGAGAGCTGCACAGCCTGGGCTCTTGCTATCCAGCCCGGAGACCTAATCCGCTCCGAAGCTAGCGAGGGCTGCCACAGCGTATCGCCCCACTCTGCGGCCGAGCCCCACAGCTTTCTCACAGCTTCCAGCCTCCTTACGGCTCTCCGCGGTCGTTAAATCCCCTTCGGGCCCATCGGGACCAGGGCCCTGAATCCCCACCAGGCTCCCAGGCTGAGACCTCGGCAGAGTCGCCAATTAACGGAGATTCTGCATCATTTTCAATAACGCTCCTAGACCCCTGGGACCAGGTCCTCCGCCGGCATCAATAAGTGTAGCGCCATTGAACTGAGCGGGCCAGATCCCCAGCTCCACCGGGGTCCGGATTCTGCTCCTGCTCCCCGACCTGACTCCTGGGGAACGCCATCAGATTCCCTGGGGCTGTTTCCCCTCTCAGCCGCACGCCCTGGTGTAAATCAGAGTAACTCCACTGGAATCAAAGGAGCTGTGTAGATTTCTACCAGCTGAGAATCTGACCCCGACATTGTCTGGGGGGAGGGGACGTTCATGCTCGTCTAGGCTCTCCTGCCGTGTGACACAAGCCAGAGAATCCCCCCGGGGTGTGAAATAGGAGGAACCTGGGCCAGACGTGCAGCTGGAGGCCTCTGAAGCCAACAGAGCTTTGGCCTTGGTTTGTGTCCCCCGCTGTTCCCCTGCCCCTTCGCTGTGTCTCTGTGCACAGGGATGTATTCGTGCCCTTGTGTGGTTGGGTGAGGGTGAAATTCACCGCTGTGCAGACAGAGGGCAGCATACGTCCTGGGCACCACTTCTCCTCACTTTTGGCAGCACAGTAACCCTCCCCCGCGCCCACCAGCAGCACCACCAGGAAGATCCTGGCACTGTTGTTCTGGGTGCAGCTCAGACACAGAGCGAGACGACCCGGCCTTCATGGTTCACTCTCTAACTAACCCAAACACAGGGAGGGTTATCAACGCCATCCCTCCTCTTGTCATCGGGATGAACGTCGCGCTGCATCTTTCTGGGCCTCCCACGTGTCCTCTTGCCCACCCCTTTGCACAATCGGGGGTCAGGAGAAAGGGCATTTAGAGGATTGCAGCTGATTTAACTGAACGAAAGCTTCTCCTTCACTAGCCCGGTAATCAGAATAGACAAAAGCCTCATCTTGGACTTCTACTGTGCGTCTACACTAAGGGGTTGGCGGTGGTTAGCGACCTCGCTGGGAAGCTCTATAGTGTAGACGAATCCATCGACACCACACAGAGAGGGATGTGAGAGAGACAGGGCTAGATTGGGGGGCTCCAGCAGTGATCTCATTGGTCCATTTGCTGTGTCCCAGCACCGCAGTTGTAATAAGGCCCCTTGCGATTCCGCTAATCGCTATAATTTCCCGCTCTTCTCTGGGGGGCATCTTACTTGGGAGCCAGGGCGAAGGGGCAGAAGCAGACGGTGTAATTAATCTCTGTAGCTGTGTTATCCCCAGCCCAGTCAGAGCATCCCACGGGGTGCCATGGCCGTTGGGATTAATTAAAATGTTGACTTTTTTAATGAGTCCCCAGGCTGGGCCTTCTCAGTGCGCTGGTACCAGGCTCAGAAGTTATTCTTGGTTTCCATCAGCTGAGTTCCGTGTGTCATTGCCAAGGACACCGGAGCCGGAACTGCATTTGACTCTTTTAATTTGTATTATCCCTATTGTTATCATGGGGATTATGGTGGGACATGCAGTCTGTGACTGAGACATGGGCCCCTTTGTTCAGCACCCAGCACAGATAGACAGGGGCGGCTCTAGGAATTTTGCCACCCCAAGCAGGGCAGGCAGGCTGCCTTCCGCGGCTTGCCTGTGGACAGGCCGCTGGTCCCGCGGCTTCGGCAGATCTCCCGCAGGCACGCAGAGCGCCCCACGCGGCTTGCCGCCCCGAGCATGCGCTTGGCGTGCTGGGACCTGGAGCAGCCCCTGCAGATTGAGAGACACAGTCCCAGCCTGAATGTGATACACATTGAATAGCTGAGAGTGACAAAGGATTTAATTATCCATGTATATAACAGATGTGGAAATCGAGGCACAAAGTGATTTAGTGAGATACTCAAGGTCAAATAGGGAGTTTTCTACAGAGTCTGAACTTGAACCCAGATGTTCTGTGTCCTTGTTTTGTGCTTTGCTTAACCGCAAAGTAAAGGTTGGCAAATAATTTCCAAGGGCTCTTTAAATGTAACTGTTTTGAACTGATACAGTTCTCAGTTTCAAAATACTACAGCCACCGCTCCCTGCTTCTCCCTTTACGGCCACCCAATACCCCGGCTTGGAGGTCAGTGGAGGTTTCCCATTGTCCATCAGAATCTATTGTGTTTTTTCAAATCAATGTTCACAACTTGTGCCCTGATCTTCCATTCCAGGTTTTCTTATCTCCATCTCACCATAGTCTGGATTTGTGGCTTTTTGGAAATTGATTCCCTGGACCAGTGCAAAGAAACAACCGAGAAAATTCAGGATGAACCCAGCAGTGCAAAGGGGTGCTGCAGTGCTGTGAGTGGTGCAGGTAACTCAGTAGGGGGCGCTCTTCCCTCGGTGTCAGGGATGTTTCTAATGCCAGGTGTTGGGCTTGCATGCGATGTTCTGCTGGGAAATGTTATCTCCCCAGGTTCCTTTCCTAATTTTGTTATATTATTTTTTCATGTCAAGGCTACAAGGTTAAAACCCACGTCCGAGGAGTCAGTGATAATTTTGAACAGTACGTTATTGTTTCTGTCGGATGGGAGGCCTGGAGGCCCAGGTGCAAGGGGTGCTGCACCGACACACAGCGAGAGACAGCACCTGTCCCAAAGAGGTTACAACAGAAACGGGGGGTGGGGGGGGAAGGAATAATTTTTACCACAGTGTCTCAGGTGGGGAACTCAGCCCCAAAGACATGTCGCCATTCACCTCACTTCCTGCCTATCCCTCCTAAGCCCTGGCATCAATGTATTCGCTTCCTGCCTCACCCAAACACTGGGTAACCTCACTGACTTCATGCATCACCTGAACCCTAACATCACCCAACTGCCCTGCCTCAATCCAGGCATCATTCCTTTGGCCTTTTCCCCGACCCTAACGCTAACCCTAGCCCAGGGGTCGGCAACCTTTCAGAACTGGGGTGCCAAGTCTTCATTTATTCACTGTAATTTAAGGTTTTGTGTGCCGGTAATACATTTTAATGTTTTTAGAAGGTCTCTCTCTATAAGTCTATGTTATATAACTAAACTATTATTGTATGTAAAGCAAATAATAGTGCAGCAGGCTGAGCGGGGCCGGAGGCCGGAGCCCCAGGCCGGCGGCAGGGGGCTGAGCCGGGGCCGGCGGCCAGAGCCCCAGGCCGGCAGCAGAGTGCCACTAAAAATCGACTCATGTGCCGCCCTTTGCACATGTGCCGCAGGTTGCCAACCCCTGCCCTAGGCTAACACCAGTGTCGTCCTCCTTCACCCTGGGAAAACTCCATTGACCTCACTCTGAACCCCAACCCTGGAATAGCTCCTCCAACCTCCTCCCCCGTTGGGATCAGGATCGCTGGGTAAGGGGGTACAAGCAAACAGTGAGCATCTGGATTCAGGTGAATGTACGCACATAAATCTAGGAACAAAGAACCAAGGCTGCGCTTATAGGATGGGACTCTCTCCTGGTGAACCATGACTCTGAAAATGATTTAGGGGTCGTGATGGAGAATCAGCTGAGTGTGATCTCACAATTTAGCACTGGTGTGACCACTGGTGGTACACTGTGTCCAGTTCTGGTGTTCACAATTCCAGAAGGGGGCTGATAAATTGGAGAGGATTCAGAGATGAGCCATGAGAATAACTGAAGGATTAGCCATAGCAGTGATGTAAGTACGGTGATTTCAAAGGCATTCCACCAGCAGAGAACATGGAGTGAGACTTCTAAAAGCAAAAACATTGGGTTTCCAACTCTCACTCTTTCCATGGGAGTTGGGTACCTACAAGCCCTTTGTGCCTTTTAAAATCTCCCCATTTCTTCCAGTAATTTCATTCCCACAAGGTTAAGGGGGAAGACATTCCATTTCAGCTGGCGATTTTTGCTGGGCTGCCGTTAGCCACCTTTCATTTTCCTGAATGCTGCCTTGACTTCCCTATTCCTCAGTGTATAGACCACCGGGTTCAGCACCGGGGTGACAACATCGCAAAAGATCTGAATGGGGGTAGCCAGCACATTGCTTAGGGAGGGCTGGGTGTAGAGGAGGGCGCAAGGCCCGAAGAAGAAGCACACCACTGTCAGGTGTGATGCGCAAGTGGAAACGGCTTTCCAGCCTCACTCAGCACTGTGCATCCTCACCACAGAGGCAGCAATCCTGACGTAGGAGGCGAGAATGAGGAGGAAGCAGGTCATGGGCACCACCCCAATATTGGTGAAGGTCACGGTCTCAATGACGTACATGTCCGCACAGGCCAGCTTGACCACCGGGAAGATGTCGCAGAAGAAATACTCCACCACATTGGACCTGCAGTAGGGCAGCGTGAAAGTCAGGCTGGTGAGGATGGTGGCGTGGAAGGAGCTGGCGATCCAGGTGCCGGCGGCCAGGAGGGTGCACACCCTCCGGTTCATGATGAGCAGGTAGCGCAGCGGCTGGCAGATGGCCACGGACTGGTTGTAGGCCATGACAGTGAAGAGCAGGCACTCGGTGCTGCCCAGGAAGTGGTAGAAGAAGACCTGGGACATGCACCCGCCCAGCGAGATGGTTCTACTCTGAGCCCAGAGGTTGGCCAGCAATTTAGGGGTGCTGATGGAAGAGAATCCAAGGTCCACAATGGAGAGGTTGCAGAGGAAGAAGTACATGGGGGTGTGCAGGCGGGCATCAGTGAGGATGGCTGAGAAAATGAGCAGGTTGCCCAGCAGGGTGCAGAGGTAGAAGGCTAAGAAGGTGACGAAGAGGATGGTCTCAAGACCTTTGGTGTTGGGAATCCCTAAGAGGATGAATTCCGACACCACAGTGCGATTCTCCATTTCCATGCGAGATGGAGTTATTCCTGAAGACACCGAGATTATGCAACCAGATTAGCAATCTCAATAAATCATTGTTTGTTTATCCCTTTGCACCCCACCAGCCTTAACTGCAAAAGGTAGATCTTTCTTACCAGCCTAAATTTGGTGAAAGTGAATGGAAAGTCAGGACTCTTATATTTGGTTGATTTTGTACAATTCTACTTGATACTATTCAACTATCCTCTATTCTATTCAGTTCTTATAGCTTATCCACCATTGCGGCATCAGTGAGCCAAAGAAAAATTAATAAAAGCAAAGCAAATTACCACGAATTGGAACAGGGGTTGTCAACCTTTGGCAGCGGCTCACCAAGGTAAGCACCCTGGTGGGCCGGGCCGGGCTGGGCAGGTTCGGCCGATCGCGCTCCCACTGGCCCCAGTTCGCCACTCCTGGCCAATGGGGGCTGCGGGAAGTGGCGTGGGACGAGGGATGTGCTGGCCATGGCTTCCCGTGGCCCCCATTGGCCAGGTGGGGCGAACCGCGGCCAGTGGGAGCCATGATCCGCCCAACCTGCCAACAGGGCAGGTAAACAAACCAGCCTGGCCCGCTAGGGTGCTTACCCTGGCAAACCATGTGCCAAAGGTTGCCAACCCCTGAATTGGAACATGATTTTACCTGACTCCTAGGTGCCTTCAAAATGAGTGTACAAGGCAGAAAGAAAAAAAACGAGGAGTCCTTGTGGCACCTTAGAGACTAACAAATTTATCTGGGCATACCACAAGGACTCCTTGGGTTTTTTTGCTGATACAGACAGCTACCACTGAAACTGGTCACCGAGGCAGAAAGAAAACCTCCAAAATGCTTCAGCATGATAATGCAAATTTCTCCTCTGTATGTGTATATATAGAGAGAAACTGCCTATTGAATGGGAGAGAGAGGGAAAGTTTCAGAGAGTTTAAGGCTCAAAGGGTCCATTAGATAATCTAGTCTGACCTCCTGTACATCACAGGCTGTTCACTTCCAAGATATATACCCCACACTGAGCCCAATGATTTCACTTAAACCAAAGCACTTCAGTTCTCAAAAGACTAAACTTCTGTGACCTCAGGCAGTGAACAGGAGAAACCAAGGAGCCCCCAATGCCTGAGGCAGGGAATTGACAGAGTGAGAGACTCAGATTATCCCAGCAGGTGACCAACCCCTTCCATCCCTCTGCCTGCAGAAGAAGGTAAAAAAATCCCAAAGGTTGCTGCAAATGTAACCTGGGGGGAAATTCCTTATGCACACGAAATCTGGTGATCAGTCAGATCCTGAGCAAGAACCAACCAGTCAGGCATCTAAGACTGAGTGTTTTCTGTGCCGGTCAGAGCCCCAGTCTACTCCAGCTGCCAGACAGAGAGAGAGAGAAATGGAGCGAGAAATGGAGAAAGAAAGAGTCACAGAGACAGAGCGAAGGGGAGGAAATGGATAAGAAGGACACTCCAGTAGCTTACGCTCTGTGCCTCTGTCGAGAGTCACACAGTCACCGGGCGGTGGAAACCTTTGGCTCTTTCTCCCCAGTTTGCTCCACCCGTATATATGGAATCAGATCCTCTAAAACCAAACAGTCTGAGGTCTGAGCACAGCTCAAGCTGTTGGGACTTGGAGATGGTCTCTCAGTGACAGAGGTGACAGGCAAGACCTGCGTGGTGACAGCCACCACAGTGACACCAGGAGTGTTCATGATCTCAAGCTGCAGGAGCATTTGTGCTGTTCTTGGGCCTGGCCTTCGGGAGCTTAGCCCTTGGGCAGCTCCCCTCTCCCAGTCTGAGACCTGAGCAGAGGGAGCAATTAACCAGCGCTTTGCATCAGCTATTTTCCAGTTAGTAGCTTGGGATAATGGGCCACCTGCGTTAGCGGAAGGTGTGAGAAACCCTGCAGGGGGCAACCATGGGATGAGCTGCCAGGAGTGGAAGTGTCCCCCTACCCCCATCAGCTGGGGATGGCTCTAGACCCTGAAGCAGGGGGATTTTTACACCTTCGGCTGCTGAAGGAAGTGTGTAAGCAAAGCATTATTTTTAATCAAGGCACTACACCCCCTCTAAAGAGTTTGGTTGGTAACACAGTGCCAAAAGGAGTAGAACACGGGAAGGCTGGGAGTTTCAGAGGAATTTAAGGGAGTTGGTACTCCTATCCTATCCTATTGAGTTGGGTGCCTCTACCCCTTAGGCTCCGCTGAAAATTCCAGCCTAAAAGACCTTATAAAATTCTTCCAACACCAAAGGGTCCTGGGCATCTGTGACAGGTTCGGTCACAGAGACCCCCTTAGGACTGTAACCTGATGTGCTGAGACTACCTCTGAGCCCGTTTTCCCTGTGAGCTCAGGACTCCAGAACCCTGCCTTGTTGAGCCAGACATGCCAGTCTGCTCCAACCCAGACCCAGGGTCTGAACCACGCCCCCAAAGCTGCAGGCTTTAACTGAAAACAGCTCAGCAGGTCACCTATCTCTGGCACCCAGACACCCAGTTCCCAATGGGATCCAAATCCCAAATAAATCTGTTTTACTCTGTATGCATCTTATACAGGGTAAACTCATAAATTGTCCGCCCTCTATAACATGGATAGAGAGAGATGCACAGCTGGTTTCCCCCGCCCCCAGGCATTGATCACTTACTCTGGGTTAATTAATAAACAAAAGTGATGTTATTAAGGATAAAAAGTAGGATTTAAGTGGTTTTGAGTAATAACAGACAGAACAAAGTAAGTTACTAAGCAAAATAAAACAAAACACGCAAGTCTGAGCCTAATATATTAAGAAACTGAATCCAGGTAAATCTCACCCTCAGAGTCGTTCCAATGAGCTTCTTTCACAGACCAGATGCCTTCCTAGTCTGGGCCCGATCCTGTCCCCGGTACAGACCTTGTTAGCTCCAGCTTGGTGGTAACTAGGGGATTTCGCATGACCTGAACCTCCTTTGTCCTGCTCCACCCCCTTATATGGCTTTGGCCCAAGGCAGGAATCTTGTCTCCTGGGTCCCCACCCTCCTTCTAAATGGAAAAGCACCAGGTTTAAGATGGATTCCAGTGTCAGGTGACATGGTCACCTGTCACTGCAAGACTTCATTACCCACTTGCTGGCGCATGTGAACAGGAAGGCTTAGGAGTAAACAGAGCCATTTACAACCAATTGTCCTGGTTGATGGGAGCCATCAAGATTCCAAACAGGAGCCTGGCGAAAAGAGAGGTTAGTCAGAGGATACTGTCACTGAGGTCAGTTCTTGATTCTGGGATTTTTAAAGGAAATGTCAGGCTGACCTCAAGAGGTCATGTAGAGGGCCCCCCCCCCCCCGCCTTCTGAGGCCATGAGACTATCCCTGACAGGGGTTTGTCTAACCTGATCTTCAAACCCTCCAACAATGGGGATTCCACAACCTCCCTACTTAACGTGTCCAGAGTTAACTCTCCTTATGGTTAGAAAGATTTTCCTAACATCTAATCTCACTCTCCCTTCCTGCAAACTAAGCCACTTACTTCTTCTCCTGCGTCTGTGGACATAGAGAACAGCAGATCACCCTCCTCTTTATTTAGACTCCCAGAATCAATTGAAAATCAATTTCAATGGGATTTGGGCACCTAAATCCCGGCCTGAGAGCATCCCTTCTTGCAGAGGAAGAGGAGGAAGATCTGTTTAAATTCTAAGCAACAGTAATGAAGGGGGAGGCACATGGAGAATCTTTCAGAAATGGGATTTGAAATCTTACTGAAAAGCAAAATCAGCACAATGGCAGAGCCCAGGATCATGACTATCACCCCAGCATCTCGGACCATGGCCATCACTTCAGCAGCTTGTCTCTTCTGCAGGGCACTGCCGCTTTTCTCTCCAGCCAGCCTGGGAGAGTCACTCAGGTGGCAGCTCCTGTCCTCCACCTGCAGCCCTGGGCAGAGAGAGGGGAGAACCCTTGTCTGAATGGTGAAGATTAGAAATCAGGCAGTGATGTCACAGCTGGGGGTGTGAGAGACTCCTGCGGCCAAGTATGACCCTCCCCTCCATTCCTCTCAATACCTGCCCTGCAGCTGAACCCATAGGTGCTGGAACTGAGGGTGCTGGGGAGAGAGGGGGCTGACGCTCCACCTGGCTTGAAGTGGCTTCCATCATATCCAGGTTTACAGTTTAGGTCAATGGTTCCCAGCACCCCACTGTGCACATTGCTCCAGCGCCCCTGGCTGAGTCCCCCATATACTTTACCACGTATGAGGGGGCTGGCAGGAGAACTAGACCTTGGGAAACCGGTGGCTGGAATAAACCGGTGCCCTGTCTATAGAGAGAAATGCTGCTTGTGCTGCGGCGCCTTCTGGAGAACAACAGCCCGAACCGCAGAGAGACCCAAGGCCAGCAGAAAACTTATCCACCATCTCTTTCCCAAGGGAGCTGCTCGTTCCAAAAGCTGGGAACATTTTTCCCTTTGCTGCTGGTGGATTTTTCCATTGCTGCAAATGCTGGATGATGCCATGTGGTCCAGAGAAGGGACTTTTCCCTGTAAAATTCTATTTCCTAAAGAAAAATTCCCCTCCAGGGTTTACCTGTTGTTTTTAATTTTTGTGGCCATAGGTTTTAAGGACTGTTAAGCAGGAAAGAATGGCACTAGGGACTCTTGGCCCTACATCTGCTTACCTCAGTGAATGTAAATCCACAGTGATGCCAATGAAGTTACTGCATTTGATAAGCAGTGTGGTCTGGTGGATAGCCCACTGGAATGGGGTTCAGGGTTGCTAGGTTCTATCCCCGGCTTGTGACCTTTGGAAACCCAATCCCCTACTTCCAGCCTTTCTCTCTCATCCATTGAGCTTGTGAGCTCTTTCGGAGCAGGGACTTTCTCTGTGTTTATGGACAACAGCTGGGGATCTGGTCCATTGACTCCAGATGAGCTATGATGCATCCACACCAGCTGGGGATCTCTGCACCTGCATCTCCTCCACCAAGCTGCTTTGTAGAGGATGAGGGTGTGACGGGTTGGATCACAGAATCCCCCTGGGACTGCCAACTGATGTGCTGAGACTACCTCTGGGCCCATTTTCCCTGCCAGTTTGGGACTTCAGAACCTTGTGTTCTTTAAGCCAGACATATTGTCCTGCTACAAACACAGACCCAGGTCTGAACAACATCCCACAAACTGCAGGCTTAACTGAAAGCAGGTTAAGAAGTGTTCCTGTCTCCAACACTCAGATGCCCAGCTCCCAGTGGGGTCCAAACCCCAAATAAATCCATTTTACCCTGTATAAAGCTTATACAAGATAAACTCATAAATTATTTGCACTCTATAACACTGATAGAGAGATATGCACAGCTGTTTCCCCCCACCCCCTGTATTAATACATACTCTGGGTTAATTAATAAGTAAAAATGATTTTATTAAATACAAAAAGTAGGATTTAAGTGGTTCCAAGTAAAAACAGACAGAACTAAGTGAATTACCGCAAAATAAGATAAAACATGCAAGTCTAAACCTAATACAGTAAAAGTGATTACAGATTAAATCTTACCCTTGGAGATGTTACAGTAAGCTTCTTTTATAGACTAGCCTCTTTCTAGTCTGGGTCCAGCAATGACTCACACCCCTGTGGTTACTGTCCTTTGTTCCAGTTTCCTTCAAGTATCCTTGAAGGGGTCTCTCAGGGGCTTAAATAGACTTTCTCTTGTGGGTGGAGACCCCCCTTCTCTCTCCTATGCAGAATCCAGCTCCTAGATGGAGTTTTGGAGTCACATGGGCAAATCACATGTCCATGCATGACTCAGTTCCTTACAAGTGGCAGCCATTGCTTACGTGCTACCTTGAATGTCTCCAGGAAGACTTCTTATGTGGATTGGAGTCTTCCAAGATCCATTATCAGTTAAGTGTTTCGTGATTGGGCAGGCAGCCCCCCATCTTTTTTTGTGTGCAGTAACTCTTACTCAAACAGAGCTATAAACTGAATCAAATCCTGCTTCAGCCATTTCCGGTTCAACATCCCAAAAGTGAAGCAGCTGGGTTGGAAAAGGCCAGAGTATTTTGAGCAGAGACTTACAGCAGAAGTGAAGGAAGACCCAAGGGCATTTTCTGCCTCATGGCTCTGAACTGAGTGGTGTTAATTTATTGGAACTTAAGATATTCAAGGCACTGAGATACACTGGCTCCCTGTCTCATCTCTGCCTGAGTGTTTGTGCCTCAGGCTCATCACATGACACATAACCCAGGCCCAGGATGAGGTTCCATATCAGCCTCTGCTTGGTAGGCACCAAGCTGAACTGCCTGCTTGCAGCTCTGCAACCCCAGCCATAGGGACTCTTCCAGCAGCCTCATCCAAGAGAGTGGGAGTAAATTTAATGTGTGTAAGTTTGACTGTATGAGTGAATTTCGTTTGGATCAGTGGTGTGTGGTTGTGTCCAGAATATACTGGATTATACCGTATGTCTAATTTATAGTTCAAATGTCCAGGATATTAGGATTTATGCTGACATTTGACATCAGTCTAGTAGAACAGTGCTGGAAAACTTCAGGACAATTTTGTACCATTTTTTGGTAGATGTGAACGCTGAATGAAACGGCCATTAGGTGGCAGCACTACATTATGAACTTGCTCTTTCCTTCCAGACAAGGACAGGTCACAATTTTATTACATTTTCTGTACAAATTAAGACACTGGGTCCTCAAACAGTTCTATTATTTCATTTTTGGTTTGGGATTATGGGGACCCTGCTATTTTCAATCCATTTTATATTTCCCTGTGATTTGCAATTTCCCACTGCAACTGTAAAGCCTGCCTAAGGGTAGGCAGGGTAATTAATCACTAAAATTAATGGGGATTGGACATGCAGGATGGGATTTCCAAAACAGACTAAGAGAGTTAGGTGCCCAAATCCCTTTCAATTTCAATGGGATTTGATCATCCTTTTAAAATTCTAGTATCAATATAACTCTGGGAGTAATTTTTTTCACTTATGCCTAAACTCTTCTTATGATACAGTGGTGTTTGCCCTTATTCAGAGGGGCCAGCACAGATTAAATACATGCACTGAGGGCTGAAGTAAGGCTTAAATGGTGCATAGGCCTTTTTGCTGATTAAATGAACAATTGCAGCTGTGATTTTCAAATGATCCATGGGAAGTTAGGCATTTAAATCCCTCTTGAGTTTCAATAGAATTTGGGTGCCTAACACCGTGAGGAGCCTGTGACAATTCCAGCCTCCACAACTAGGAATTTATTCAGCAGACTCATAGATTTGTAAGGCCAGAAAGGACCATTATGAACATGTAGTCTGCTCTCCTGTATAACACAGGCCAGATAATTTCAGCAGGTGCTCTGAACCAATTCCATAGTTTATGGCTCAGCTATAGTATATTTTTAAAAAGAGAAATCTAATCTGTGTTTGAAACATCCAAGTGATGAAAAATTGACCACCCCATTAGATAAATTGAAAATTTTGCCTGTGTGATATATGAGGGGGGTTAGGGGCAGCACCCTTGTGTAATTCCCAAGCCATTTTGTTAGCTACAGAATCCTCCTTAGCAGATGTACCTGAACTGCCTTACATGTAAAGGGTTAAGAGGTAAACTTAAAATGAGCTGTTTCAGAGTAGCAGTTGTCACCGGACCAGGGGAAGCAATAGGGAAGCTGTACTCTTTGAAATTGGGAAAAACTGCCTGGGGTGTGGGTCTTTTGTTCTCTCTAACAGAAGCAGACAGGGTAGCAACATGCTGTAAGGTTTGGGCCAGGTATAAAAATCATCAGCATCATACCTAGAGACCACAGGTAAGTAACTAGATCAGGAATGTCTAGTTAGATGTGATTAGATTTAATTCTTCCTCTGTGCTAGCCCCAGGTGCTTTTGTTTTGGTTTTGTTTGCTTGTAACCTTTAAGATGGACCTCAAGAAAGTCATTTTTGGCATTCAATCCCTAGCAGCCTGAGATTTCAGATGTGTTTTCTTTATTTTTTCAATAAAATTTACCTTTTTTAAGAGCATGATTAGATTTCTGTGTCTCAGGAAGTAAAGAGGCTGTGTATATGTTAATCAGCTGATACAACAGCTGAGCTTCCCTTTTCTTTCTCAGCTGCCCCGAGGGAGGAGTGGAAAAGCCAAGATGCCTCAGAAAAATCTTCCCACGTGAGATTTTTCTGGATTGGTAAAAGGCAGTTTTCACTTGGGTGGTGGCAGCATTACAAGCCTGGAGTGGCCAGTATTAATTTGTGGAGTCCTTGCGGGCCCCCACCTTCTGCACTTGAAGTGCCAGAGTGGGGAATCAGCCTTGACAGCCTGAGTTTGTTCTGCCTCCGTTTCCAGCCACCGGATCTCTTTCTGATTTTCTCTGCTAGATTAAAAAACCCTCTGCTACCAGAAATCTTCTCCCCATAAAGGTCCTTCCGGCTCTTGGCTCTCATTCTGCTTTGTCTCCTTTCAGCTCTCCCCTTTGTGGTGAATTTCTGAGCACAGTTGTGGTGCTGATTCCCAGAAGTCAGTTAGAGGTCTTCATCTCCAGGAATCCAGCTGTAGCACTTCCCCCCCACACACACACACACCTTTCCTGTCTATGGTCTCCTTCTAATTTTGCATGTAGGAGTCAGTTTCTCAGGGAAGAAGAAAGCTGTAAAATGTTTGTGCAGGGCTTCCTGTTAATCACATCACCGTGTGTGTCTGTAGAAAGCACAGAAGTACACTGCTGGGTTCCTCAGCTCCAAACCCGTGATCCTCAAACTGATGGAGTTTTTGGATTTCTGGAAGTCCGCAGAGCATCTCTCCCCAGTCTCATTTTTCTTTGATCCTGTGGAATATTCGAAGAGTAGGAAAACAAGCTCTTCCGCCCGATATTGTTTGTACCAATACAAAGAATAATAGCTAGCGTCAGTTTCCTAAATGCAATCCAAGGTCACAGACCCACCCTCCACATCTGCCACTGCCGTCTGGGTCTGCGTTACAGCATCTTCCATGCTGGAGCTGTGACAAAGCTGGCGTGAAGGAGAGGTTAGTTGTAGAATGTTGCCATTGATTATCCTGATAACCTTCTTCGTCACTGTTACCTTGGATCAGGCATGACCCCTTATTATTCTTTGCACAGCACCAGCCTCTAGGTGGAAATCATAAGAATCAGCTGCACATGGGATGTTGAAGCTGGTTATTGGCAAATATCTATTATTATTATTATTATTATTATTCCAACCCCACCATCAATTTTACTCAGATTCACAGTGATTTCCATTGGAACTTTTTACCCATAGAAAGAATAGCCCAAGGACTGTGCTGCTTTGTTCATGGCCAATAGGTCCATCAATGGCTATTAGCCAGGCTGGGCAGGGAAGGTGTTCCTATCCTCTGTTTGCCAGGAGCTGGGAATGGGCAACAGGGGATGGATCACTGGATGATTCCCTGTTCTGTTCATTCCCTCTGGGGCACCTGGCACTGGCCACTGTCAGAAGACAGGACACTGGGCTAGATGGACCTTCGGTCTGACCCAGTCTGGCCATTCTTGTGGCTCTCAACCTTTCCAGATTACCTGTACCCCTGACAGGAATCTGATTTTTCTTGCATACCCCAAGTTACAACTCACCTAGTTGCTTAATAAATCAGAAATCAAAATACACAAGTTTCACAGCCACCCTATTACTGAAAAAAATCTTACTTTTTATTTTTACAATTAATGATAAAATAAATCAATTGGAATATAAATATCATTTACATTTCAGTGTATAGTATATACAGCAGTAGTAATAAGTCATTGTCCCTATGAAATTGTTTGTACTGTCTTTGCTAGTGCTTTTATGTAGCCTGCCCTGCTGTAAAACTAAGTGAATATCTAGATGAGCTGATATAACTCACAGGTCTTCCAGGGGGTACAACTGCCTCTGATCCAGAACCAGAACAAATAATCCAGACTTTCCTTTGTATTGCTTGGGCCTTTAATCTTGGCCGCATATAATAGGGGGTAAGAACATAAAAGCAGCCATAATGGGTCAGACCAAAGGTCCATCTAGTTCCTTTTTTAACCCTGCTATAGTCTTGGCCTTCACAATAGCCTCTGACAAGGAGTTCCGTAGGTTGACTGTGCATTGTGTGAAGAAATACTTCCATTTGTTTGTTTTAAACCTGCTGCATATTCATTTCACAGGGTAACCCCTGGTTCTTATGTTATGAGAAGGAGTAAATAACGCTTCTTTAATTACTTTCTCCATGCCAGGCATGATTTTATAGACCTCATTCATATCCAACCTTAGTCTTCTCTTTTCGGAGCTGAAAAGTTGCAGTCTTATTAATCTCTCCTCATATGGAAACCAGTATTTTAATGCAGGTGGTTTGGAGAGACTAGGAAGGAGTCATCAGATCACACCCAAGCCCAATGTGTGGTTTTAACACTCCCGAGCGGCTCCATTTATAACCTCAATGTGCACGACACTATCTGCAGCTGGGAAAGGAGGGTTTTTGTACAGTTCTGCTATGTGGCTCTGTCACTGTGCTCTCCACAGGGCGCAGTGATACACCGCACTGTCCGCCATCTCTAGGGCTGCGATGTCCAGAACTGTGGAGCTGTCAGCAGCCTGGGAAGAAAACCTCTGCTGGGCGAAATCTGCAGTGTGGCTGCGGCTGCTGTAGGATTTCGCTCCTCTATAGAGGATGTACTGCAGGGCTTGGTCCGGATACTGACGGTACCAATAGAGATAGACATAGGTATCGCTGGTGGTGTAAGAACAGCTGAGTGTCACAGAGCCTCCAACTGATCCAGATACTTCGGGTTCCTTGGATTTGACCGAGTCGCCCAGCGCAGAGCCTGAAAAAAGACAAACACATTCAAGAACAACATTTCCCCTGGAGCTAACCCGTGGAAAAGATTCCACCTACATTGCAGTTTCAGGAAATTTCAAAGCCGTCTAATGGGATTTAAGCGCCTAACTCCTTAGCTCAATTAATGTTATGAGCAGGGGAAGGGTTGAGGTTTAGCGCGTTAGGATTAAGGCGAAGGTATGAACAAGGGTTTAGGGTTACGGTGAGGGTGAACTGTCAGGTTGTAGCGTTCGCGTTTTGGCTACAGTTCAGGGTAAGGGTTATGTAGAGGTTTAGGGTAAAATGGGAACTGAGTGGCTAGTTTCCCTTGAAATCCCAGCCCAGTTACCTAGGCGACTGAATATCCAAATGCTGAGAAGAAAACGCGTCTCCATAGTATCTTCTCTAGAGACCCCAGTTTCAAACGCGCAGCTACTGCCGCTGCCTTGGAGGAATATAAACGACCCGTCTGTCAGGGCAGCAACAACTGTGGAAGATTAATTAGAAACCAGCGCAGAGGAAGAGGGAGGAGTCTGAGGAACTCATCGGAGATCTAGGAAACACCGTGGATTGAGGTCAGGCAGCAGGTGACATATCAGTGTGCTGGTAGGGAGGGGCGTGTTTGCTCTGGGACTCCTCCAGCAGATGGCGACGCTTTGTAATGTGAAGAGTTCGTGATTCTCAGCAGATAGTCTCGGGAACAGTGTCTAGCAATTAAATAGTTTCTAAGCAAATCTATTCGAAAATGCAACTGTCTCTGCAACAGGAGCATTGATTTGACTCCGGGAGAGTTGGTAGCTACAGCTTTACCCACCACTCAAAAATGGGTATTTACAACAATTTCCTCCCTCGCCTATGTTACCCCCATTTCACCATAAATTAGCAATTTAACAGAATATTGTCCGTTTTTAAAGGAAATTTTTCATTCGCATTTTATCTCAATTTGTATTTTCAACAATAGGTCACTTCATCTACATTTGTACTCACCTTTAACCTTTGTTTTGCTACAGATGATTCCCTCACAAACACTACACCGATATAGATCATCCCTGACGCCAGGAAAAGAGGTGTTAATAGCTTCCTAATTAAAGATCAGACCCATTATCTTATGCAAGGAAGATGTTTAAATTAGAAGCAGCAAAGAGTCCTGGGTTAGAGTTAGGATTAGGGTTCGGGTTCTGGGTAGGATGAGAGTTGGGAGCCGAATTCCATGACGCTTTTTCCAAAAACCCAGAGGCTGGTTACCTAGTTGGCTAAAGAGGCAAAAGCCGAGAATGAGACGCATCTCCATGGTGCCTCGCAGCTGGACAAGCTGAGAGGTCGCTGCGAGAACAATTTTATTGCAACGTCCCCGAGGGACTGGGAGAGGTTAGTGCGAGATCAGCCTAGCAGAAGAGGGAGGGGTTCGGAAAATGCGTAACAGACACAGGAAACCGGCTGGGTTCGATTCGTTGGCAGCTGAAGCACAGGTGAGAACTCGTGGGACAAAATCCTTCCTCTGCATTTCCTGGAAGACTGGTTTCTGACTTTGCATTTTTTTCTTATTCTTATAACCCCAATTTTGGAAAAAATAACCCCAACTATACATGCAATATGAGGGGTGCTAATTTAGCTACAAGTCAGGAAAAAGATCTTGGAGTCGTGGATAATTCTCTGAAGATGTCCACGCAGTGTGCAGAGGTGGTAAAAAAAGCAAACAGGATGTTAGGAATCATTAAAAAGGGGATAGAGAATATGATGGAGAATATATTATTGCCCTTGTATAAATCGATGGTACGCCCACATCTTGAATACTGTGTACAGATGTGGTCTCCTCATCTAAAAAAAGATATTCTAGCACTAGAAAAGATTCAGAAAAGGGCAACTAAAATGATTAGGAGTTTGGACTGGGTCCCATATGAGGAAAGATTAAAGAGGCTAGGACTCTTCATCTTGGAAAAGAGGAGACTAAGGAGGGGTATGATAGAGGGATATAAAATCATGAGCGATGTGGAGAAAGTGGATAAGGAAAAGTTATTTACTTATTCCTATAATACAAGAACTAGGGGTCACCAAGTGAAATTAATAGGCAGCAGGTTTAAAACAAATAAAAGGAAGTTCTTCACGCAGTGGACAGTCAACTTGTGGAACTCCTTGCGTGAGGAGGCTGTTAAGGCTAGGACTATAACAGCTTTTAAAAGAGAACTGGAAAAATTCATGGTGGTTAAGTAGCCTCTTTGTGGCTAGAGGATGGAGATGGACGGCAGGAGAGAGATCACTTGATCATTGCCTGTTAGGTTCACTCCCCCTGGGGCACCTGGCATTGGCCACTGTTGGTAGACAGATACTGGGCTAGATGGATCTTTGGTCTGATGCAGTACGGCCATTCTTATGTTCTTATTTTTATTGTCCTTCTTGTTGCTACTTGGTGAGAAGTGAATTAAAGACATTGTGGGAAGATTTAAAAGCTCTGTGTTGTGTGTGCCGGTTTTGTGGGTGTTGGTGTCTTTCTATTTGTCTCTATGTTTGTGTTTGCACATGTGCATGTGTCTGCATGCTTGTGTGTGTCGTGCCTTTGTGTATCTGTCCCATTGGCCCCATGCTGGTTTACTCCAGCTAGGAGAATCCAGCCCCAATGGAAGTACAGCTGATTGATAACTGTGGTGGACCTGGCCCAGTTGACTCCATCTGGCCCACAGTGGTTCACCGCAGTTGAGGAGCAGACCCAGAGTGGGTAAACTGAGGTTAATCTGGGGTAACACAATGGTGAATAAGGCCCAGGAGGCCTCGTATGTGTCAGGTCATGTGGTTTATACCAGCCCCATCATATGGTTTAACCATCTGTCTGGCCTTGGGGATATTACTCTGCAGTTGTGTTTCTCATGGTGAGAAAGCCCAGGGGGTTGGTTTTTGTACAGGGCTCCCTATTAAACGTCTCATAGTGTCTTCCCACAGAGCACAGAAATACATCGCTGAGTCCGTCAGCTCTAGCTCTTTAATGGTTAAACTGAAGAATTTAAAGGATTTCCTGAATTCTGCAGAAAACCGTCTCCCTGCTCCATTCTTTTTAGCATTATTCTCATCTATTCGGAAGAGGAAATCCATTGTCCCTGATCGTTGCTGTCTGTACCAAAATAAGTAATAGTTCTGGTATCCAGTGGAGAAAGTACACTCCAGGGTGACAGTCTGACCCCCCAACTTTTCCAGCTTTCCTTGTGTTTGCGTGACACTGCCTTGTCCCTGGCTGGAACCTGCAGGGAAGGAAAGAAATGCAGGAAAAGTTCACTTTAAATAAGCATGTAAACTGTCGCACATTTACAGCAGTTCTTGTGTGAGGAGAACAGAGTCCCTTTAGGACTCAGGGCCTCCCAGAAATGGGAAGATTGTTTTTACGCATCTTGTACAAAGAGAATGACGCAGGCACAGACTGAGGGGTGGGTTTGCCCCACGCTCTAGGTAAGGCAGCAGTGAAGTTGGGAATGGAACCTCGGAGTCCTGAGTCCTAATCGTCCATGCTCTACCCACTACAGCATGATCCCCACTCAGCAATGGCCATTGGACCCAGGAGTCCTGATGCTCAGTCTAACTGCTCTCAACCACTAAACTCTCCTCCTCTCCCAGAAGTGGAACTAGAAATCAGGAGGTCAGACCCTCTCCTTTAACCCGCTAGACCCCTGCTCCCCTCCCTGAGCTGTGAGCAGAACCCAGACATCCTGGCTTCCAATTCCACCCCCTGCTCAAACCCATTAGGTAACAGAAGTTCTAACTTTCGTTTCCCCTTTTAGCGGACACTTACTCAAAGATAGAAATGCTGTTGCTGTCCAAAGCAGGATTTCTGGCTCCTTCATGTTTAAATATATTGTTTCTAGATCTTCAGGGGCTCAAGCCACCACGATGATGGGTGAATACAGGAACCTGGATAGAATAGAATCTTATGGTGAAGTTTCTCGCACAGAATCAAACCAGATAAATTAAATCTGTGGCAAGACCATTTCGTCCTCTCCTATAGACCCCAGTTGACGACAGTTTCCCTCATCATGTAACAGCTAATACCCTCCGGTAGCGTTTACCCCACCCGCTGTGGCTTTGGCTTTTTTCCTGTCACGTGGCATCTTTCTAACTTCCAAATCTCTTTAGCAGCTCAGTAAGACCAACTGTCTCATCTTCGCAGACAAGAGCCCAGCAAGAAAGCTATCACACACACACACAAAAGGAACTGTACATGGATCGCATTTCCACAAATCTGGTCAGGATCCTCCTCCTCACAGCCCAGAGAAACATTGTGCGCGGGATCTTTCTCCAGAGTTAAGCAAAATTAAGCTAATTGACTCAAGACCTGGGGATTTGGGCCATTGACTCCAATGGCGAGGCAGCTGATTTATGCCAGTTGGGGTCTGGTCCTTTGAATCCAATGGAGCAACCTTGATTTGCACCAGCTGATACTTTGCCCCATTTACGCTACTGGAGCGAGATCTGATTCCTACCTGCTGGGGTCTGGCCCCAAAAGCAGACGGAGCTATTCATGGGAATTGCGGTGTGACAGGTACTGACATCGGGCTCATGAGGTTCTGGGTGTTTTGGGGGAGGTGGGGGGATTGTTCCTGGAAAAGAATAACATTTCCACATGATTAGTGCCCCTGCGGTTTCCGTCACACCTGTATCGTTTGATTCAAACCCCTGCTTGTGGCTTGTTGTGTCTCTTTACACTGATTTCTATCTGCGCGAGTTTTGTCTCCGAGTCAAGGGAAAACTGAGCACTGGATTTTGTAAAGACCCCTCTATTAACCCACCCGCAGTGGTAACCTAAGTCCCTCTCAGCTATAGCACAGAAACACATCGCCGAATCGCTCAGTTCTAACTCCACCATTCTCAGACCCACGTATTTTTCGGGTTCCCTGAAGTCCAGTGAGAACCGTCTCCCAGCCCCGTTGTGCTCGCTCCCGGCAGACCTTCGGAAGAGGTACTTCGTCTGGCCGCTGCTGTCCTGTTTGTACCAGTGTATGTCATAACCTGCATCTTCAGCCGAGAAAGTACAGCCCAGTGTGACAGAATCACTTTGTACCCAGGTCAGCTGTCCTTGTCTCTGGGTGACACTGTTCTCGGTACTTAGTCCTGCAAAAACAGTAGATGCAAATTCAATATAAAAATTAGCACAGATGTGTCTGCTGTCCACTGAGGATCTCAGAACGTCTCCTAATAGATGCTGGGTGTAGGGTACTTTTATTCTTTCCAGCAGAAGCAGACACGGTAGCAACATGCCGTAAGGTTTGGGCCAGGTATAAAAATCCTCAGCATCATACCTAGAAACTACTCATTTGAAACCACAGGTAAGTAGATCAGGAATGTCTAGTTAGATGTGATTAGATTTAATTCGTCATCTTGGGCTTGTGGATTCCTCTGTGCTAACCCCAGGTGCTTTTCTTTTGTTTTTGTTTGCTTGTAACCTTGAAGATGGACCTCCAGAAAGTCATTTTAGTGTTCAATACCTAACAGCCTGAGTTTTCAGATGTGTTTTCTTTCTTCTTTCAATAAAAATTCCTTCTTTTTTTTAAGAATATGATTAGATTTCTGTGTCTCAGGAGGTAAAGAGGCTGTGCATATGTTAACCAGGTGATACAGCAGTTGAGCTTCCCTTTTCTTTCTCCACTGCCCTGAGGGAGGGGTGGAAAAGACAAAGGGCCTCAGAAAAATCTTCCCACTTGAGGTTTTTCTGGATTGGTAAAAGGCAGTTTTCACTTGGTTGGTGGCAGCATTACCAGCCTGGAGTGGCCAGTATTAATTTGTGGAGTCCTTGCGGGCCCCCACCTTCCACACTGGAAGTGCCAGAGTGGGGAATCAGCCTTGACAGCCTGAGTTTGTCCTGCTTCAGTTTCCAGCCACTGGATCTCTTTCTGACTTTCTCTGCTAGATTAAAGACTGTCTCTGCTACCAGAAATCTTCTCCCCATAAAGGTCCTTATGGTCCTTGCATCACATTCTGCTTTGTCTCCTTTCAGCTCGCCCCTTTGTGGTGAATTTCTGAGCACAGCTGTGGCGCTGGTTCCCAGAAGTCAGTTAACATAACATAAGAACATAAGAACGGTCGAACCGGGTCTGACCAAAGGTCCATCTAGCCCAGTATCCTGTCCACTGACAGTGGCCAATGCCAGGTGCCCCAGAAGGAGTGAACCTAACAGACAATGATCAAGTGATCTCTCTCCTGCCATCCATCTCCATCCTCTGACAAAGAGAGGCTAGGGACACCATTTCTTACCCATCCTGGCTAACAGCCATCTATGGACTTAACCACCATGAATTTATCCAGTTCCCTTTTAAACGCTGTTATAGTCCTAGCCTTCACAACCTCCTCAGGTAAGGAGTTCCACAAGTTGACTGTGCGCTGCGTGAAGAAGAATTTCCTTTTATTTGTTTTAAACCTGCTGCCTCTTAATTTCATTTTGTGATCCCTAGTTCTTGTATTATGGGAATAAATAAATATTTTTTCCTTATCCACTTTCTCCACACCATTCATGATTTTATATACCTCTATCATATCCCTCCTTAGTCTCCTCTTTTCCAAGCTGAAGAGTCCTAGCCTCTTTAATCTTTCCTCATATGGGACCCTCTCCAAACCCCTAATCATTTTAATTGCCCTTTTCTGGACCTTGTCTAGTGCTAGAATATCTTTTTTGAGGTGAGGAGACCACATCTGTACACAGTATTCGAGATGTGGGCGTACCATCGATTTATATAAGCGCAATAATATATTCTCAGTCTTATTTTCTATCCCCTTTTTAATGATTCCTAACATCCTGTTTGCTTTTTTGACCGCCTCTGCACACTGTGTGGACATCTTCAGAGAACTATTCAGGATAACTCCAAGATCTTTTTCCTGGCTCGTTGCAGCTAAATTAGCCCCCATCATGTTGTATGTATAGTTGAGGTTATTTTTTCCAATGTGCATTACTTTACATTTATCCACATTAAATTTCATTTGCCAAATATTAATATATTAATTCACATAAATATAACGGAGATAATGAGGCATCGGGCTTGGTTTGCACAGCATGGTGGGTATAACACTACTCACCATGGAACGGTGGGTAGAAAAGGTAGAAAAGGAACGATCCTCCCAGACATGGGAAGAGCAGAAGGAACTGAACTTGGCAGAGAAGTTCCATAAAAAGGATCGGGTAGAAAAACAGCCTCTGAGACTCTCGGTGTGTGGGAGCACTTCGATCACTTCTTGTATTGCCGGAAATGCCGCTCTGCCCCAGTGTGGGTCTCAGAGCACAGTGATACAGGGCTCTGTCTTGAAAGGACACAGCCTCGATTTTCAAGGGAACCGTCTTATTATGATCTACCAAAACTGTTGAGAATTTTCCAGAGGTGAACGAGTTCTTCTCAGCAGCAGATTTATAGGCTGTCAGCATATGCTGGGGTGGTTGCTTCGGATACTGGCGGTACCAGAAGAGATACGGTCCGCTAAAAGTGGTGGTGAAATTACATTGTAATAATACATCGTGTCCCTCTGAGACTGTCACCTCCAGAGGAGACTGAAACACAGAATCACCTTGAACAAAATCTGTAAAGGGAACAAAAGGTAATTAAAGAACTTTCCTTTTTCTTTCTACTATGTCTGTAATTTCAACAACATTTTATATAAAAAAATTGTATTGATTGTTAAGCCAAGTATTGTGTTGCAAGAGGGCAATGATTTCCTACCGAAAATTTGGATGAATTTTGTTGTGCTAGTTCAAATATTCTGTTTTTCTTAAATATTTTGTGTGCCCATAAGGAACTGGGTGCCTCACTCTCTTAAGTCTTTTGAAATCCTACACTGTCATAATATGCATCTTTCACCCAGGAAAGCTCATGCTCCAATACTTCTGTTGGTCTATAAGGTGCCACAGGACTGCTTGTCCCTTTTGTCATAATAGCAATGCTGTAGGTTTTACGTTTTATAAAACCTTAAATATATATAAATTCAGCCAAACTAAACATTTCTCACCTGAGTAATGAAGAAGAAAATAGAAATGTAGAGCCAAGCAGTAAAGCATTTTGCACCATAAGGCTATCTTCGCTCTTTTTCTGGGAGTTTTTAGTTAAATTAAAGTTCTTCCTCCTTGTTTTATAAACTGTTAGTTCTGGATTTCAAATTTAGATCTGCTCTTTCTGTGACCTCCTCTCATCCCCGCCGGTCTTATGATGCTGAAGTCACAAGGGAACTTCTCAGTTTCTGACTCACTATTGTTAGTGAAATGTCTCATGCAGTGTGAAATGTCATCATGTGTGAGTCAGGGGCGCCCACTAGTGGACGTAAGAAACCATGCAAGAAAATATCAAAAGCCAGCAAGAAAGCCATTTCAGAAACCGTTCTGAGACCACAAAGTCTTATTTTTAAATGGAATTTCTCATGTTGCTCTAGTTCAACCACAAAGGATGGGCTACAAGTACATAAGAACATAAGAATGGCCATACTGGGTCAGACCAAAGGTCCATCCAGCCCAGTATCCGGTCTACTGACAGTAGCCAATGCCAGGTGCCCCATAGGGAGTGAACCTAACAGGCAGGGGCGGCTCTAGAAAATAGGCTGCCCCAGGCAGCGCGGTGTGCTGCGCCACCCTTCCTCGGTCCCGCGGCGGGTCCCCTCTTCCCGCGGCTCCGGTTGAGCTCCCGCGGCAGGTCCACCGGAGCCCCGGGACGAGCGGACCTGCCGCAGGCATGACTGCGGGAGCTCCACCGGAGCCGCGGGAACAGCGGACCTCCCGCGGGCACGGCTGCGGACGGTTCGCGGCTCCGCTTGAGCTGCCGCAGTCATGCCTGCGGAAGGTCCGGTCGTCCGCGGCTCCGGTGGACCTCCCGCAGGCATGACTGCGGCAGGTCCACCGGCCCAGCCTGCCGCCCCCTAGATTAGGCCGCCCCAGGCAACAGCTTGGTTTGCTGGTGCCTAGAGCCGCCCCTGCTAACAGGCAATGATCAAGTGATCTCTCTCCTGCCATCCATCGCCATCCTCTGACAAACAGAGGCTAGGGACACCATTCCTTACCCATCCTGGCTAATAGCCATTTATGGACTTAACCACCATGAATTTATACAGTTCCCTTTTAAACGCTGTTATAGTCCTAGCCTTCACAACCTCCTCAGGTAAGGAGTTCCACAAGTTGACTGTGTGCTACGTGAAGAAGAACTTCCTTTTATTTGTTTTAAACCTGCTGCCTATTAATTTCATTTGGTGACCCCTAGTTCTTGTATTATGGGAATAATTAAATAACTTTTTCTTATCCACTTTCTCCACATCACTCATGATTGTATATCCCTCTATCATATCCCCCCTTAGTCTCCTCTTTTCCAAGCTGAAGAGTCCTAGCCTCTTTAATCTTTCCTCATATGGGACCCTCTCCAAACCCCTAATCATTTTAGTTGCCCTTTTCTGAACCTTTTCTAGTGCCAGTATATCTTTTTTGAGATGAGGAGACCACATCTGTACGCAGTATTCAAGATGTGGGCGTACCATGGATTTATATAAGGGCAATAATATATTCTTAGTCTTATTCTCTATCCCCTTTTTAATGATTCCTAACATCCTGTTTGCTTTTTTGACCGCCTCTGCACACTGCGTGGACATCTTCAGAGAACTATCCATGATGACTCCAAGATCTTTTTCCTGACTCGTTGTAGCTAAATTAGCCCCCATCACATTGTACGTATAGTTGGGGTTATTTTTTCCAATGTGCATTACTTTACATTTATCGACATTAAATTTCATTTGCCATTTCGTTGCCCAGTCACTTAGTTTTGTGAGATCTTTTTGAAGTTCTTCACAGTATGTGTAGTAAGTGCAGGCCCTGATAAAGGCCCAGTATGAGGCCAGAGGCCTGAACTGAAGTAACGAACAAGACTTTGCTAACATAAAGCAAAGTTAAGCTGTGAGCCAGAGGTAGGACTTGCTCACAGAAGCTGGCACGGAAAGGGCTGATGCTGCATAAACATATATTCACCTAGCATACCGAAGTATAAACATAGCACTAGAACACACTATACTGAAACATTCCATAGATAACAGGAGGACAGGCCGACCCATCCCAATGACAGGGGCAAAAGGGTAAAATGATGGATAGAGTTGTTTTGTTCGAACCAACATGTACAAGGTAGAAGGCGGTGCCTTAATACATAGAAGGGTTGTAACTTGCTACGTAGAGAGGTTGTACCTTAATACGTCAGGTGTGATGTGTAACTTGTTTGTATCTGTGTATAAGAATGCATCCCTGGGGAGGTGCCTTTGTCCGGCCGTAGGGGGAGTGGAAAGTCCCGCCACTAAGCCGGGTCCTTGCCAAGAGGCACTCTCTCGCAGTACGCCCGGTAGACTAAGTAATCTACGGGGACCCTGCACGGGTGTCCGAGGTCGCAATAAACCTAGCCGACGTGGCTTTGCATCTTACTGGACTCTGTGGTCATTGGGGATTCTTGTCGGGTCTGCTGTGTCAGCTATCTGCAGAGCTGGGGCAGCACACAGAGGGAACTCACACGCGCAGCCGAGTGATATCAACAAGGAGAAAGCAGAGCACCACACCGGTACCGCTCTGACAACACTGGTGACCCCGACCGGAACAGTTCACAGAGCACATTAGGAGACAGGAGCTGCGACTCGATCGCAGGGGAGTGAATAAAAAAAGAATTTCAAAGTAAAAAACTGAAATTAAGCGGGTTAACACCTAGAATTGATGCATTAACACATGGAGCTGCCCAAAACCAGTTAACTGCAGCAAAAAAGGGCACTCCCACTATCCATTTGGCATGCACACAAAAGCAACAAACACTGGGGGAACAAATTCAGGTTTTACAAGAGCAGGTAACTACCCCCAATCTCCTCTCACAGCCAGGATAAAAACCAGGGGCGCAATTCCCAACTGTGCAGGTTCCCAATTGCTTTGACCCATGGAACCACACTCGCGCTCATATCTAAAAATATAACCTTGTTTCTTAAATATTTGTACATACCAATTAAGTTTTGTCCTTTATATGTTAGGACAGTTTGCTAAATTTGTCTCAGTTTGCTAAATTTGCTGCTGCTGCTTGTACTTTCAAATACCTTGATAGAGTTAATCTCTCTTGGCTCAGGTCTCGCTACCTTCCTAGGTTGCTCTTCACAAACCCCCTTACCCCCTCTCCGCCTCGCCTCACTTCGGCTCTCTCTTTTTGTTTTAAAAGTTAAAAGTTATAGTTTTTACAGAAACCTCCAAAATATAAAGCAATTGAAAACAGAACAAAACAAGAAACAAAAAGAAAACAAGGTAAAAACTTTAAATCCAGTAAATTAATTATTTTAACCCTTCAGGAATGCAACAGCTGGAATTATTCCTAACTTTCTTGAAGATATGGTTGCCAAACAACAGAAATGCACTCTCTGCTTCTAATCCTAAGCACTAATTAATATTTGAAACGTGGGATTTTTTTTTATTTCCATATAATGTTCCAAATAACATTATTTAAAATAATGTTAAAAATAAAGTAATGCAAAATTCCTGGTTACCAAATTAATACAATACATTTGGCAAATATTAATATATTTTTATCAAATTTATGCTACAAGTTTTACATAAGGTAATAACTTTTTACTTTTTATTTTTGGTTGTGTTATTTTGTATAGTTATGAATAGAATTTTGGCGCCATTTGTTTTTAATTGTAAGTTGGTCCTGTATGTCATGTTGTGTCTTGTGTCTATGTTGTGTGTGTCACGTGACTATTTTTTAAAAAAATATTTTTATTTTGTTGCAACAAAAGTCAATTTTATACCCTTTCAAAAATATATATAACATGTGGTACCACACTATTTTAAAATCATGGTTGGGGTAAAATACTAGTATTAGCACCAATTTTTGTGCAAAGTTCAAAAAAGGTTTCAGTTACAAATATATGTACATATATTTCTGCCTCAACAAATAATGCAATTGCAAACAAAAAGAATTCTCTTTTATCAATCACAGTTTTGTTTTTTAATTTTTTTTTTTAATTTTTGTCCAAAGAAAAAATGTAAGGGAAAACCTCAACATTAAGGTAAAGATAATACTAACAAAATGTCAATTTCTTGTTTGGGCTTTTTATAAACTTGTTTGCACTTTTAAATATAGTTATAAGAATGTCATAACCAAAATGTTTTAAAATAACAATTTATGCATAAAGCTAACCAAACAATTTTAACAGGTTTTAACATTTTCAACAGGTTTCCACCTTTGGCTCCCAAACATAACAAAGCATCATAAAAATATACCCTCAAATACTCTCAAAGTATTTGCATGTATCTGTATTTAAAATTTATTTTGGTTTAATTTTATAGTTGGTTTAATTTTATATGCTTTTCTTTTGTTATGTTATGTTAATGGGAAGCAATGGTTGTTAAGGTTTGTGCTTCTAAACAGTTAACAAGAATGAAGTTGGTATCACAAGCAAATTAATTCTAAAAAGCTAGTTAAAATTATGTTACTAACGCTTTTACTGAAACAAAGTGTTCAGCAAAGGAAAGTAATACACCTTCTCATGGAAGATTGTGAGCATTTATTTTAGCTGTTAAGCGTTATATTTAATATGAAATATTAGTAATGCACCCCAAATGAAAATGAATGTCTATACAACAATTGCAAAAGTATAGCTTGTGTTATAAAAGACTCGATCCCTATAACTGTGTATTAAGTTTGGGTTACTAAAAAGCAAACAAAAAAAAAACTTTACTATGTTAACTAACAAAAGTTGTTTAAGTTGCATCCCACAGACCAAAGACACCAGAAAATATCACACCCTGAAGACACCAGTTCATATCTGTATACAGTGAAGAAACCCCCAAGCATCAAGAAAAGAAAAATGAAGTGTTTTATAAATAAGAGACTGGTCAATTACACCTCTATCTACAATATATGGACAATTAATTTAACAATCAGCTAAAAACCACTAGCTGGACCAGAAAAACTGTCATTTAATTTCAAGTTGGCTATTGTGTAAAAACAACTGTATGATGGCTGTATTACTGTATTATCACTGTACTGCTGTATTATTGCTGTACTACTGTATTATTATTGTACTACTGTATTGTTGCTGTATTGTATGATTGCTGTACAACATGTACAATGTGTATAACCTTGCTAAACTGTTTAACCAACACACAGGTACAAATCAACAAACGAATGGCAGCAAACAACATGAAGACAAGAAAAGAACAAATTGGTAAAGAAACTAAGTTACATAGTAACTACAAATTGGGTAAACAAATTGCCTGTTAGTACCAGTCATAATTTGGGTCAGTAACACTGCATCCTAACTAAGGCACATGTTATTCAAAACAATCTTGTTCAGTGTCTGGGTACCAATATTAAATCCAGACACAGCAATATTTGATAAATTGGTTACTGTCCATTCAGTAGGTTATCTGGAAGACGGCATCCACAAGAAACAACTGGATCTACATCAACCAATGGAACAGAGAAGCTACCCACTTCTGTTTCCTGCCCAGTAAAGCTGACCAGAGGGTGACAACCAGCTCTAAGGATAACCTATAACATGAATGGACAGTACTGTGTAGTAACTAATTACAATATATTTATATATAAAGGCCTCAGTGGTAGTGTCACTACTCCAAATTTCTGTTTTACTTCTCACATAGCAGTGTGGGACACACTATCATAATCCCCATCCCAGTATTTTAAAACATTCAGCCTACTACTAATAATGAGAGAGATAGTCACTGAAATTGCCCTAATAGGGGTGTGTGTCTATCTGTATCACCAAAGTAAAAGGGCCAAAGTACACCAGCAAATTGGAAAAACATGGTTATGCTTGGATATAAGGTGGTGTCATATGTACACATACATACTATACATATATGCCAATACATGCTACAAATATATATGCTATAACCATATAATTTATATATATTAATTATTTGGGAGTGCCTCTAAGGCTCAATCATAATACTACCTTTATATTTTACATTTACATTTACATTGGTATGGTCTCACGAGGCCCTCAATAAAACACTACAGAGGCTACTGACCCCCATGTATCCATGGTCCCGGGCCTAACATTCCCAGGCCCAACATAAGGGACTAAAATAATTGGATAATAAAATCTGCCTAATAGTCGTACGAGGGAATGTGCAGACTAAACAGACAGATGGGGCATGAGTGTATGGATGATAAAATAAGGTAACCACATAACAGTGTTTAGCCCACTGGGTTATCTTTAGTCCGTACATTATGCTTTGCCGGGACGATGGGTAAACATCCTCCCCATAAAAAGACAAAAAGCGGGGGAATGTAGTAAGTGCAGGCCCTGATAAAGGCCCAGTATGAGGCCAGAGGCCTGAACTGAAGTAACGAACAAGACTTTGCTAACATAAAGCAAAGTTAAGCTGTGAGCCAGAGGTAGGCCTTGCTCACAGAAGCTGGCACGGAAAGGGCTGATGCTGCATAAACATATATTCACCTAGCATAAACATAGCACTAGAACACACTATACTGAAACATTCCATAGATAATAAAAGGACAGGCCGACCCATCCCAATGACAGGGGCAAAAGGGTAAAATGATGGATAGAGTTGTTTTGTTCGAACCAACATGTACAAGGTAGAAGGCGGTGCCTTAATACATAGAAGGGTTGTAACTTGCTACGTAGAGAGGTTGTACCTTAATACGTCAGGTGTGATGTGTAACTTGTTTGTATCTGTGTATAAGAATGCATCCCTGGGGAGGTGCCTTTGTCCGGCCGTAGGGGGAGTGGAAAGTCCCGCCACTAAGCCGGGTCCTTGCCAAGAGGCACTCTCTCGCAGTACGCCCGGTAGACTAAGTAATCTACGGGGACCCTGCACGGGTGTCCGAGGTCGCAATAAACCTAGCCCGATGTGGCTTTGCATCTTACTGGACTCTGTGGTCATTGGGGATTCTTGTCGGGTCTGCTGTGTCAGCTATCTGCAGAGCTGGGGCAGCACACAGAGGGAACTCACACACGCAGCCGAGTGATATCAACAAGGAGAAAGCAGAGCACCACACCGGTACCGCTCTGACAACAGTATGCTTTGGTCTTAACTATCTTGAGCAGTTTAGTATCATCTGCAAACTTTGCCACCTCACTGTTTACCCCTTTCTCCAGATCATTTATGAATAAGTTGAATAGGATTGGTCCTAGGACTGGCCCTTGGGGAACACCACTAGTTACCCCTCTCCATTCTGAGAATTTACCATTTATTTCTACCCTTTGTTCCCTGTCTTTTAACCAGTTCTCAATCCATGAACGGACCTTCCCTTTTATCCCATGACAGTAGGAATCGTTGCTAAGAATTCTGCATTATTTAAGTGTATTCTAGGAGGGCTGGGCTTAGAGCAGGACCTCATTGTGACAGGCACTGTACAAACACAGAATTATAAAAGGGTCACCCCCGTCCTAAAGACTTCTCACCTGTCTGGATGAATTATTGTTGCTGTGTTCGTTGGCAGGTAATTATAATCACCCTTACATAAGTACACGCTCTGCAGTTAGTTATCAGTCACCTTCATTCAGGGAGCATTATAATTCACTCCCTGCGACTTCACCACCATTTTAGGGAATTTCCTTATTATTGGGACAGAAGGGATTCCCCAGTGTTTGTGGTGGGTGCTGATAAATAAGCTATTGTTATAATTCACTATAGCACTTAGACACGCCAATGAAAAGCCGAGGGGAATTAGGCACCTAACCCAGTAAAGAAATTTTGAAAATCCCACCAAAGAGCAGATTTTGGTGGTATTTGGATGCAGGGGCGGCTCTAGGCACCAGCGGGCCAAGCGCCCGCTTGGGGCGGCATCCTGGGGAGGGCGGCATTTGGCTCCGGTGGAGCTCCCGCCGGCATGACTGCGGCAGGTCCCGTCTTCCCGCGGCTCCGGTTGAGCTCCCGCAGGCATGACTGCGGCAGGTCCGCTCGTCCCGGGCTCCGGTGGACCTGCCGCAGGCATGCCGGCGGGAGCTCCCCCAGGATGCCGGAGCCGCGGGAAGAGGGGACCCGCCGCGGGACTGGGGAAGGGCGGCGCAGCGCTCCGCGCTGCTTGGGGCAGCCTACTTTGTAGAGCCGCCCCTGTTTGGATGTATAGCGATGTAGATAACAACTGTCTGCCTGTTAACGTGCTTAAAAACCTTTTATAAATCTAATCTAGGTGCTTTCAGAAATCCCCTTGGGGCAGTGGGTCTCAACCAGGCGTGCACAGAGACCTTCCAGGGGATACATCGACTCATCTAGATATTTGTCTAGTTTTACAACAGGCTACATCAAAAGCACTAGCCAAGTCAGTACAAACTAAAACTTCGCACAGACAAAACTAGAAAGTGAAACAATTTTTTTCAGTAATAGTGTGGCTGTGACACCTTTGTGTTTTTATGTCTGATTTTGTAAGCAAGTAGTTTATAAGTAAAGTGAAACATGCAGGGCAGCTCCAGGGTTTTTGCAGCCCCAAGCAGAAACAAACAAACAAACAAAAAAGCCACGATGGTGATCAGCAACAATTCATCCGTAGCTCCACCGCACCACTTTCTTCTTCGGTGGCACTTCGGCAGCAGGTCCTTCCCTCCAAGAGGGACTGAGGGACCCCGCTGCCGAATTGCTGCTGAAGAGCCTGACGTGCCGCCCCTTCCCCTTGGCCGCCCCAAGCACTTGCTTGCTGAGCTGGTGCCTGGAGCTGGCCCTGGAAACTTAGGGGTCCCCAAGAGGAATCAGACTCCTGAAAGGGGTACTGTAGTCTGGAAAGGTTGAGGGACACTGCCTTAGGGGGTGGGTCTTAAAGACATTTAGGCATCTGGTGGGATTTTCAAAAGCAAATAGGTGTCTCAATCTCATTGATTTCAATGGGTGTTAGGTGCCTAGATACTTCTGAAAATCCCAGGAGGCACGTAAACACCTTTTAAAAACCCGTCCCTAGGTGCCTCTCTGCATCTTTAAGCAGCTAAAACCTTTAAAATCTCGCCCCTAGTCATTTGCCGAGGTCTCTGTGGGTGAAACAGAATTTAACCATATTCCAACCTCATCCGGAAGCTTTCCTGCGAGCGAGCAAGATGTGGGGCTGGGACAGCCAGGGCCGGCTCTAGGCACCAGCAAACAAAGTGGTAGACGAGGGCCTCATCCTCCCTGATTGAACTAACCTGGTTGTCTCTAGACTGGTTCTTGCCGGCATATTTATACCTGCCCCTGGAAATTTCCACCACATGCTCTGAGGAAGTGGGGATTCACCCAGGAAAGCTCATGCTCCAAAACTCCTGTTAGTCCATAAGGTGCCCCAGGACTCTTTGTCCCTTTTTACAGATCCAGACTAACACGGCCACCCCTCTGATCCCTGTCTGTAATTGCCTGTCACTTAGAGCAGAGCTGTATCTCTACCTGAGACTGCGGGGAAACTGCGGGGCTTTGGGGACTCCTGTCTCTGGTCTCTTTCCAAATCATGCAGGGCCGGTGAATGGGAAGGAAGGGAGGGTTTTTGTACAGCTCTGCTCCGTGGCTCTGTCACTGTGCCCGCTGCAGGGCGCAGAGATACACCGCGGTGTCCGCCAGCTCCAGCGCTGTGATGTTCAGAACTGTGGAGCTGTCAGCAGTCTGGGAAGAAAATCTCTCCTGGGCGAAACCAGCATTTTCCCTATAATCACCGTATTGCTTCGTCCCTCCCCGCAGAATGACTGCGGGGCTCGACAAAACGCATGTCCGTTGTTCAGGGGACTTTAGTCTGCTCTGAGTCACAAAGAGGCGGTGAAAACACAACAGCGAAGCCAGGGGATTGTTGGCTGAATGTTCTAAACCGACCAACCTGCCGCCCTGAAAAGTCGGGGGGGGGGCGGATCTGACCCCAATGCCCAAACCCAGAGGAAATTAGAGGAGGGGAGTGGTGTTTGATAATGATTTCTATGGGAAACCGCCTCTGTTTGGTGGCTCTTTCACCCACCCTCAGCATTCAAAAAGTTGTGTTTGTAGCTGTGACTGTCTCTATGCAGTAGATAAAATGTTTAGACATGAAATGGACTTTGCCTCGCCAGGGAACCAGAGAGACTACCTTGTGTAAGAAGCTGGGCAAACAGAAAGACTGACGGACAGAGAGAGTTGGACTGATCGTGGATGGAGGCTGATTTCAGAGGATCCGAAGCGTTTCGCAGCAGCTAAGAACGGGCCCGATAGAGTTAGACCAGAGCTGCGGTGATGGGACACAGATCAGAACCTCGCCCCGTGTCTTTTACAGCATGTTTCCGGCTGCAGGAAATCCTGGTACAATTTCCCAAGTATCGTGGAGTGATTTGTTTTATTGACAACATATATTTTCATATAAAGTTTGTAAATTCATGCATATATTAATTTACATAACTATAACTGAGATAATAATGCATCGGGTTTGGGAAGAGCAGAAGGAACTGAACTTGGCAGAGAAGTTCCATAAAGAGTCGAGTAGAAAAACAGCCTCTGAGACCCTCGGTGTGTGGGAGCACCTTGATCATTTCTTGTATTGCCAGAAATGCAACTCCGCCCCAGCGTGGATCTCGGAGCACAGTGATACATGGTTCTATCTTGGCGGGACACAGCCTCAATCTTCAAGAGAACTGTCTTATTAGAGCCGAACAAAACTGCTGAAAAGTTTCCAGAAGTGAAGATGTTCTTCTCAGCAGGAGATTGATACGCTGTCAATAAATGCTGGGGTGGTTGGTTCGGATACTGATGAAACCAGAAGAGCTGCTGAAAGAGGCGGTGAAATTACACTGCAAAGTGGCGGGTTACCCCTCTGAGATTTGCATTTCTGCAGGACACTGAAACATAGAATTACTTTGAACAAGACCTGTGGAGAGAAAAAACAGTTTTACACAAAAATCTCTAATGATCTGATGTAGAAACTGGTTTCCATTTTAAAGCAAAGTATCTCGAAAGGAAAGCAAAGTTCTTTCTATTAACTCATACAGTTATCTGGTTCAGAGAATCTAGTTTTCTTTAAAAAAATGTGGGATTTTCAAAAGATCTTTAGAAATGTGGGTGCCTATTTCCCCTAGGCTTCTTTGAAAATTATAGGCTGTTATAACAGGATTTTTGTAGCTCTTAAATGCAATATATGAAATAAAAATGATCATTTCTCTCACCTGACATCACGAGTAGAGGACAGAAGGTAGAAGACCATTTTGCAACTTGAAATTAGCCTCATTTTTGCTAGACCCTTTATCCAATTATAAAAAATAGTTCTTCCTCCTGTTTTGTTTATTAAAAGAAAGTGTATGCTGTAAAAGAGCCCTCTCTGTGACTTCCCACCTTCCTTCTCCTCTTTAGGACACGAGAGTCCCGAAAGAGATGCTATCCAGGGAAGTGTTGGATTCAAAATAAAACACAATGTAAAATGTAATTCCCAGAACGGCAGGCGCGCCCCCTTGTGGACATAATAAATCATGCAAGTAATTTTGACAAAGCAGCAAGAAAACATAAGAATGATCTGGCTCAGTAAGGCCAATGGTCCATCTAGCCTAGCGTCCTCTCTTCCAACAGTGGCCAGTGACAGGTGCGTCAGAACAGGACAATTATCGAGTGATCCGTCCCCTGTCGTCCAGTCCCAGCTTCTGGCAGTCAGAGGCTTAGGGACTCAAAGAGCATGGGGCTGCATCCCTGCCCATCCTGGCTACTAGCTATCGATGGACCTCTCCTCCAGGAGCCATTCAGATATTTCTCTAGACGAGGGGAGGGTTATTTACACATGGAGTTTCACACATTTCTCTAAAGGGATCATCAGTTATTGATTTGGTGCAGGCGTCATTGAGAGAAATGTTCTGGCCCCTGTTATGCAGGAGGTCAAACTGCATGTGCATAATTCTTCCTTTTGACCTGGAAAATCTGCGTAACTCTGTGTTACTTGTCTCCAGAAGAGGTTATTTTAAGAACTCGGCTATTCCTACAAGCCATTCCTTAGTTACAAGAGTCTGTGGAAAGTGTTTCATTACTTCCTAAGGGGAAAAAAATCTTCTCACTAGATTTCACCATTTAAAACCTGCTTAGTGTAAAGTACTGTCAGTATTAGTGGTTGTAACTCTGCCATAGCCAGTCCCAAGCCAGGTTGGAAAAGCAGGAGAGTTGGCATCAGGCTGGCAGCCAGTCATAAACCTTTGCCAAATAAATCCATGAAATGAGTCCTCTATAAGCCTTATATGTAGGCTTGGAAGGATTCGATTTTAGCAGTAGAAGTAAAAAATGTGGATTTCACCATATGCCAGACAAGCCCGGGTACAAGTACATCCCTTGATAACCCTTTGCCTCGCTGTAAAATTCAGTTAAGAAAATTGCTGCTTGGAAACGTACTGGGGTTTGATTTAAGTCTGTTTACTTTGACATATGAAATGTTTCAGTGGTCACATCGATTTAACTTTTTTGATCTCCGAGTCTTCTGTCATTAAATAATTGTGCAAATCGCTCAAGTTCTGCGATGAGTGCGGGGCATGAGGAGGAGGAGGAGCACTGTGGGTACGTCTAGCCTCAGCTGATATCGGGGTCCCATTATCCTGGGTGCTGCCCAGACACTGGTAGAGACAGACCCCGCTGCGATTAAACATTTGGGCTGGGATTTAGGAGCCCGAGGAAGGAAGGGCTCCATTCAGTCACAGGTATTTATGGATGCATGTATCCATTTGTTTTGATGGGTGGCATCTTCAAGAGACCTGCAGGCATTCTGCACTGTGTGTGTGTGTGTGTGTGTGTGTGTGTGTGTGTGCGTGTGTGTGTGTACACATTCTGTAATCTATCTGCGAGATGTTGACAGGGAGGACAGTACCGAGCTGCCTGAGCTGTGGCCCAGCGCTGCATCCCTCACTGGGGGCGAATGCTGGGTCCTGGAGACGCTCTCTCTGGTCCCTTGTCCATGCCGAGCCCCTGAAGGTGAAGGGAAGGGAGGGTCTGTGTACAGCTCTGCTCCGTGGCTCTGTCACTGTGCCCGCTGCAGGGCGCAGTAATACACCGCGGTGTCCGCCAGCTCCAGGGCTGTGATGCTCAGAACGGTAGAGCTGTCAGCAGACTGCGAAGAAAACCTCTCCTGGGCGAAACCTGCGGTATCACTGAACGTGCTTCCTTTTGCTCCTCTCCGCAGGATGTACTACGGGGCTCGGTTCGGGTACTGGCGGTACCAGTAGAGATAGACACTGGACGTGTAGCTGGTTTCATAAGAACAGCTGAGGGTCACGGAGCCGCCTTCAGCTCCAGACATCTGGGGTTCCCTGGGCTGGACCGAGTCACCCAGCACCGCACCTGCAACAAGAAATAAAATATCCTAGTTGTATGTAGTCTGAGCGCTCACCACGATAACCTTAGACAGGCAGATTGAGCGAGAGGAGATGGGGAGCAGAAAGAGACTGCAAAGAGAGGGGGAGAGAGATGGGAATAGGGAGGCGGTGTGTGTACAAAGAGAGAAAGAGATTCCGGAGCAGTGAGGCAAATTCTACGACTAACTACCTGGATATAGAGTGAAAACAAAAAGGCCGAACATCAAACGTTTGCTCATCGTGTTAAGGAAAATGGCTCCGATTTCAATTCCACCCTGAACCCTTCAGCCCTGAAGAGACAGCGTCCTTCCTGAATGTTACAGACTCGCCCAATTTCTTCAGCCACTGGCCTAATGAGGGGCGTATGTGGAACTCAGAGCCCTTCCTAGCCCACAGGAAACGAGACGTGGTTGGTTTCGCTTCTGAACAACGTCCTCGCCTTCCTCAACCCTCCTTTAACGTGTCTTGATTTGCTGGTAAGTGCGACTCTGTTTGCAGGAGGTTACATTAAGCAGGAAGCACAGTGACTAGTTGTACATAGAGTAAAATACACGTCGGAGAAATCTAGGACCCCACCTCCCTACGACCATTTTCTCAACAATTCTTGGTTACTGGTGCACAGTGAAGAGAGAGTCCCACGGATTGTTTCCCAGTAGAAATTGCGCTTCTAGCTTTCGTGCCTCGGAAAATCCCCGCTTCCACAAACATCACATTTAAATATCCAATGGACAAGGGCTTCAAAGCATTCCCTGAATATCCAGAAAAACAAGGAGGAGTCCTATGGCACCTTAAAAACTAACAAATAAACTTATGCCCAAATAATTTGTTAGTCTTCAAGGCGCCACAGAACTTCTCGTTGTTTTTGCTGAAACAGACTAACACGGCTACCCCTCTGAAACCTGACTATCCTGGTATCTGAGTTGGTATAGGTATCCCCCTTCCGGGAGTCGTCTAGGTTACTGAGAACCTGCCACCAACCCTCCAGATGTAACATTTTTAGGATGGTTACAAACAGTGGGGATCTGTGTTCAACTGTGACTGGGCAGAGAGGGGGACAGAGAGATGGGTGGGAGTACAACCATTTCATTAAAATGGAAAGGACTTCAGTCTTGCTGAGAAAAATGCAAATCTATTTTCGTTTGTTTTGAGCTTTTGTTTATCTGAATTGGGTTGTGCTGGATTCGACTGGGTTCGGTGTGTGTGTGTTGGAATGGGTTGAGTTGAACCGGGTTTCCTTGTTTTGTATTCCTTTGGTTTGGGCTGTAATTACCCGAGCTGGGTTTGGGGTTGAATTTCATTGAGTTGGGTTACGTCTCTTTGGATTGGGTTTGATTGGATTGTGTTGAGATCGGTTCAGCGGGATATAGGGTTCAGCCAGGCTGGATTGATTGAGGGTCGGTTTGGACTAAAGTGGGATCAGGTGTATTGGATTTCAAGGGGGGCGGGGTGTGTGAATGCATGGCCATGAGTCTTGCAGCCTATCGGTTACACGTGTATTGACAGAGTTCTCTTCTCTAGAAGTGCCAGACTTGATTTCATAAACTCGTTCCCTGATCTATGTCATCACAGGGGGGAGGCTCCTGAATATATGAAATTATATTAGTGACAACATATTATTGAAAGTTAAATTAAATTGGAGCCCCTGTTATAGCACTTGCCACTTATGCCTTTTCAATAAGAAAAGTATTTTAATCCAAAGAATCTTCATTAATAATAAAAAATCAGAGGGATATACAGTAGGGCAAAGTGCAGGAACTAAAGTTTCTTAGAGACGTTTAACAAAATATCAGGGAAAAAAACATTTTCTTTTAAAGAACAGATTTTACAAACACCTGTCAAGGATGATCCATGTACATTTGGTCCTGCCTCATCACAGAGGGCTGGACTAGATCGTCTCTCGAGGTCCCTTCCAGCCCCCTGTTTATACGATTCTATCATAGTGCGGTAAACAACCCTCCGCTCACTTACTGTACGAGCGGAGATGCAGTTCTCCCCCACTGTGGGTCTCAGAGCACAGTAATACACAGCGCTCTCCTGGTGAGAAACAGCCTCAATCTGGAAGGGAACCGTCCTATTAGCCATGTACAAAGATGCTGAGAATTTTCCCTGGACAAGCGTCTGATCCGGAGCACCAAATTTCGCTTTAGTCAGTATATGCTGGGGAGGCTGGTTCGGATACTGCTGGTACCAAAACAGATACGGGCTTGGGTCAGCGGTGGTGAAGTTACAGTGTAAAGTTACACTTTGCCCCGCTGAGACTCTCACTTCTGGAGGAGACTGGTCCACGGAGTCACTTTGTGCAAGACCTGTGGTGGGGGAGAAAAAGCTTTAAACATCGATCTATGCGTGTCTAGAACTTCTAAACCCAGTGCCACTTGGACCCCGCACTCCCTTGTGCTCCTGTGAAAAGTTCAGCCGGTATCGTATCGGTCTGAATCACTCCTCAGAAACATCCCTTCCTCCTTCCAGCAACCTGATGACTTAGTTTGTGATGCTAATCTGGCTGTCTCTTGGCAAAGGAAAATAAAATTCCTCCTACGATTTCTTTGTTCAGAGACCTTTATTTTTTTTCTTTGTAAATGCCTTTACTTCAAATGAGTTTTTAGTCTCACCTGACTGTGGAAGCAGAATCCAGAGCTGTACAGCCACGTACAAGAGCATTTTGCAGCTTCAGGTTATCCTGGTGTTGTTACTGAGATCTGCCGCTAGTTATAGAATATCTCCTCCTCCTCCTCCCCTGTGTTTTTGAAAACGATCATTACTGTCCTAGAGCTGAAACCTGCTTCCTCCGTGAACTCTCTCTCCTTCCTCTCAGCTTGTGACGCTACACAACGAGGCAAACTCATTCAGCTTCTGGTTCCAACTGTACTACACATATAAAATGGAATGTAAAACATGGATGATGTGAAGGTGTAGCGCGCCCTCTAGTGGATGTAAAACAACAATGAAACGCAAGAAAACCATGCGCTCGTCTAGGATATTTCATCTGGGGTCTCTCTTCAGAGGAGTTTTGAAAACGAGGCCATTCTTTCGTGTCTGAATTAGGGGAGAGTTGCTGGTTTTTGAAAGTTACCCCCAAAAGATACAAATTAATCTGCCTTTGAGTCCATGCTCTGCTACAAATTCCCTGAGTGACTTTCGACAAGTCATTTAGGGTCTGATTATTATAGGTACTAAGGTGCTTAATGAAGCAAAATAGAGGCTTACTGGTATTTTAAAAGCTACTAGATGCTTAACTCTCATTGAATCCCTCTAGGCGCCTATCTTCATCTTCACACGCTTAAGGGCTAGTTTCAAAAAGGACGTAGGCACCTAAAGTGGCAAGTAGGTGCCTAAATCGTAGGATCAGGCCTTTCTGGTATTCATAAAACCCAGGTTCAGCTTCCCCCAAGCCCTGTAGTGGCCTAAAATCTCTCAGTGCCTAATTTTTTTCAGTAAAAGTTTTTTTGGGGGGGGGGCTTGTTTTATGTTTTTGCATCTGAGGATGCGCACTGCCAAGACAGGATGTGGAGGCCTAAACCCCCGAGTTATTCCCAAACTGGAGGAATATGGGTGATTCTGCACCTAACTCACCCGCTGGGTCCTGCCCAGTAAGTGTGCCCAGACCTCGCCTATTGGATCAGCCCCCATAGGCAGTTTACACACAAGCTGGGAGAGAGGAGGAGCCCCTCCCTCTTTACATTTATCTCAGTTTTTAGCGCACTCACCCGGGATGTAGGAGACCCCTGCTCAAGTCCCCCACTTCCATCTGAGAGGAAGCAGAGATTTGAGCAGCGATCTCTGTAACCTTGGTGGTGAGTATCCCAGCTGCTGGGGTATGGGATAGTCGGGGGATGGGGGAGGCTCCCTCAACTGGCCTGAAAGAGCTATTCCCCTGTGAATAAAGACTGGAAGAGTCATAGCCGGGATGGGGGAGGGAATAAGTCTGTAGCCTGGTGATGAGAGCACTTACTGGGGAGGTGGGGGACCCAGGGGCCTCTGCTCCAATAGACTTTTCAAATAACTTATCCACAATAGAACAGCTTCAGTAGAAGACACTGAGGTTCCCCCCTTCCCCACCAGAATGCCACATAGCCCAGTGAGTACCTTAACTATCGGGTTAAACGTTACAAGGGATCCCTCCTTCCTCCCCCGCAGCTTAATGGCAAGAAAAGGTTTGCAAGTGAGACTCTAGAGAGGTCTTTCCCTACAGCCCAGATTTAGGCGCCTATCTCCCCGAGAGAGGCGGGGCTTAGCACACACCACTCAGCTTGGTATCTCCCTGTAGGCTAGTTTAGGGGAGGAGCTGCCTGCCTGCTGGCTTTTGTGGATCCCATTCGGAGGTGTCTGTCTCTCCCAGCTCATGGTATAGGGCAGGGATCAGCAATCTTTGGTGGGGGGGGGGGGGTTGTTTACCTGCCGCGACCGCAGATTCGGCCCCGTGCCAAAGGTTGCTGATCCCCACCCTGGGATAGGGAGAGCTGGGCACCCAGCTTGAGTTTTGTGAATCCCAGAGATTTTGTAGGCACCTAAAAGCATGTTCAGCTTCACCGCACCCAAGTTCCTTGGTGAGCTCGCCAGACAAACCTTCTAGAAACCTCACTCGGTACCTCACTTTCCCCGTGTATAATAAAATGAGGGTAGTAACACTTCCCAGCATCCCAGTGGTGTTTGTGAGACAAGTGCAGTAATGTTTGTGCAGTGCTGAGATTACACTGGGATACGGACCCGGCACAGAGACCCCAGAAGCAGGGAGAGGTGGTCAGTGCAGTTTAGGGCAGTGCAAAGGTAATAAAAACCTGAATTTAATATTAATCTGAACCCAAAATCTCAATCGTAAACCCTAAATCAGAATCCTAATGCTCTCCATAACGCCTCACTCTGAGCATAACCAACACTCGAATCCTAACCCCAAACCCTAACCATGATCTAAAGCCTAATCATAAATCTCACCCTAAACATAACCTCAGCCCCAGCCTTCAATCTAACCTAACTTTAAACAGTAATCCTAAAACTAACCCCTTCATCTAACTTTCTTCTAACCCTAATTATAAATCTTCTGACCCTATTCTTAAACATAGCCCCGGTCCTAACCAAAACACTAACCTTAAAAGGTCTAAATCTAATTTCCACCCCCTAGCTGCTGACTGTGCTCCAGCCCAGAGCGTTAATCCTAACCCTAATCAACCCCAATCATGCAAATACCTATAACACTACATTCTAAGCACTAGGTATAGTCATAGTAACATTTAATCCTTTACTCCTAAATGTAACCCAAATGCTACCCAGGGTTAGGATGGAAACAAGGGAGGGGGTGCAGAATAAAAAAGAGATATTGTACCGTAAGTACTAAAGCATAGAGATTACACGCTGAGTTCCTGACACCAGAAGTCTCGGCTATTTCAGTCCTTTGTGTTTCTGTCAGCCAGGGAGGTTTTTGTACAGCTCCCCAGGTGGCTTTGCTCACTGTGTCTCTCATGGCGCAGTAATAGACTGCAGAGTCGCTCACTTCGCTGGAGTTTTTCTCCAGGTGGAAGGATTTGGAGTCTTTCTCCAGTTTTGCAGAGAACCCTCGCCTGCGTCTCTTCTCCTCCTCGTCCGAGGCTTCATATTGTGTCAGCAACGGGCGAGGGGCCCCATGGGGATACTGCTCGTACCAGAGGAACATAGGAGTAGACCCAGAGTAATTATAGGTGCAGTGGAGAAGTACGTGTTTTCCTTCCTGGATGGGAATGGTGCCTGTTGGTTGCGTTACTGAGTCTCCATAGGTCCTTTCTGCAAAGGAAAATAAAATTTTAAATTGATCAGGGCTGGAAGTTTCATAGTATCGTAAGGCATTTGGGCTCCCAAACTGAACTGTAGATCGGCTCCTCACTTCCTTAAAACCCTTATACAATTTTCAGCCAAACATAACATGAAACATTTTGCCAAGTGTTCCTCATTTCCAAAGATCTCCTTCAATTTACTACAGTTACCTACCCCCCATCCTTAAAAATTGTGTCCAGATTCCTTTTATTCTTAAACTATTTACGTCAGAAATAAAGAACCATTTACACATGAAGGAATCCCATCTCCTTTTCATTTTGTCACTTGAATAATTTTCTGTGTCCTTCATGTTGCGTCTCTCTCAGCTCTCCGTTTCATACCGAGGCATCGACAGGTTGGAAGAAAAGAAAAATGGAACAGAATGTATTGGCCACTGCAAAAAATATGACTTATAAAATGCAAAACCATAAAATAGTTCAAGTTCCCAAAACAAACTATACTCACTTGAACAAACGATTATCAAAACCATGAAGGAGAAAGCGAGCGGCATGGCCGTTTTAATAATTTGTTGTTTAGTAATCTTGCAAAATCTGCCCTTTTCCACATCCACAGCTGTGTCCTTTTCGTTCCCTGGTTCATAGAAGAGCAAAGACAAAAGTTTGCTTTGGATGTGACGCCTTTGAAAATGATTTATCTCTGCTTTTGCAAAAGCTTAGCAGCTGTGCTAGCGGTATGCTTGTCCCTCGTCTGTCTGCAATACCCCTCGAACGTTTTTTTGACAATGTCTGAGGAGAAGAGTTACAGGAGGAGACTGCAGAGGCCAGGAAAGGAAATACTCTTTTGTGTCACAGACAAACGGAATAGGTTTTACAGGTGTAACAGCGCCCCCGTGTGTGCTAATCTGTTAACCAGTGGGGAATATTTCTCAGGATAGCTGGAATATTTCTCCCTCTCTGGACTCCACATTGGAAGTAGTAGAGAGGAGTTTTTATAGGATCACTTAGTTTTACCCACAATAAAAACTGAAGGGTCAATTAAAATATTATCTGAGGGAGTAAAGGAAGTAAACTTCCTGCTCCAGGGTATAAAATATTGTCACATGAGTGGGGTGAGGTGTAGAAAGTAATTTTCCATAAGGGCAGGTTCCCCCATATCGATCCAGCAAAGGGTCCCTTGTACCTTCCTCTGAAGCATCTTGTACTGGCTACTTCTGGAGACAGAATACTGGACTAGGTGGAGCCTGATCTGCTATGATCCTGTGTTTCCCCATTTCCTTTTAAATTGTGAGCAACAGTGCTCAACCTTGACCATAATCTTAAATCCTAACTCAAAATCCTAACACTAAACCTAGGTCCCAACCCTGCTATTAATTCTGAACCTTTATCCCAAGACCTTGCCCTAATTCCCCCAGAACCATAACCTAATGCGAAATCCTAATCCTAAACAGAACACCAACCTTAACCTTAAACCTAACCTAATAATTGCCACAACCTCACACCTTAACCCTAGCCTCACTGTAACACTATCCTTGCCTAACCCTAATATCAAGTCCTAACCCTAATCCAAAACTCTAACCCTACTTTCCCCTAAACCTATCCCTATCCCTAATCAAATATTTAACCCTGACCCTAACACATAATGGAACCCCAATACTCTTCTAATCTTACCTCTAGCCCAGGGATCAGCAACCTTTGGCACGTGGTTCACCAGGGTAAGCACCTGGTGGGCCAGGCTGGTTTATTTACCTGCCACATCCACAGGTTCAGCCGATCGCAGCTCCCACTGGCCGTGGTTTGCTGCTCCAGGCCAATGCAGGAAGCTCTATGTCTCTCGTCGAGGTGGTTTCTTTAGAACGCTGCATCTGTGCAGTTTCTGCACACTAAGTGGCTTGGCAGTGTGTACACCTCAGGAGTTACAGCTGCTTTACTGCACACAAACTTGCCAGTGTAGACGGGGCCTTTGCCTAGGTCCAGCAGTTCATCCCCTCCCCCTTCAGTTACAATCCTTTTGTTTCTAGGTGTTTTCAAGTATCTCTTTGGGGTGGGGAGGCAGAGCTAAAGCAAGCCAAAGACAATGATTGTTTTCCTCCCCTGCCTTATATAGAATTTCCATAAGGCAGGAACCCTTTGTTTGATTCTCCCCTCCCCTGTGGAAGAGTTTAGCAGTCCAAGATGCAGGTAGGTATCAGGTGATCAGGTCACCTGATTCCTTCGTCCATGAGCCAGTAGCATTATGGAAGGAAGGCCAAGGCTTTTCACAGTCTATCACGGGAGTGGCCAACCTGAGCCTGAGAAGGAGCCAGAATTTACCAATGTACATTGCCAAAAAGCCACAGTAATATGTCAGCAGCCCCCCATCAGCTTCCTCCACCCCCTGCTCCCAGCACCTCCCGATCAGCTGTTTCATGGCATGCAGGAGGCTCTGGGGGGAAGGAATGAGGGCACTGCAGGCTCAGGGGAGGGGATGGGAAGGGGTGGGGTGGTGGCAGGGCTTGTGGCAGAGCCAGGGGCTGAGCAGTGAGCACCTCCCTGGCACATTGGAAAATTGGCGTCTGTAGCTGCAGCCCCGGAGTTGGTGCCTATACAAGGAGCCGCATATTAACTTCTGAAGAGCCGCATGTGGCTCCGGAGCCACAGGTTGGCCACCCCTGGTCTATTGTATTTGCTGATAGGCCATTTGCACTGTCTGGATTTTCCATTGTAGTCCCTGAAGTGTCAGCAATGGGAGTGACCCAAAGGAGCAAATATGAAATACAGATACACAGGTCAATATTCCTGATTCAGATACAAAAAATGGCACATGCATACAAATGGGATAATCATATTCAGTAAATCTTAACCTTTCCAATGATACCTTACATGAGCCATCTTACATCAGTTATGGCATATTCATATCAAGCATATTTTCATAACGCATATGAATGATTATATCACACTGGGGAACAGAGGCCCCAAACAGTGTGAAATGTCAGCCTGAACTAATTCAAGGGTTGACTCTCACTTGATCCATCCTCTTCTTGGTATGGCTAATGTAAATGTAGAGCAACAACTATAATTTCAGCAAAGGGTCCTGTGGCACCTTATAGACTAACAGACGTATTGTAGCATGAGCTTTTGTGGGTGAATACCCACTTTCGGATGCATGAGACATTATAATTTGACATTTAAATGGCGAGGCCAGTTAACTGCATCTGGACTAGCAGAGTATATGGCTCTGATGCCTCCTTCCTATGTGTGAATCGGGCATTGAGTTATAATTATTCCTGACATAATTGGCATCACAGAGACTTGGTGAGACAATACACATTATTGGAATATTGGTATAGAAGGATAGAGCTTGCTGAGGAAGGACAGGCAGGGAAAAAAGGGAGGAGATGTTGCCTTATATATTAAGAATGTATAAACTTGGACTGAGGTTGAGATGATAATAGGAGACAGACTTGTTGAAAGTCTCTGGTTAAGGATAAAGGTAAAAATAAATGTAATGTCATGGTAGGGTCTACTACAGACCACCTAACCAGGAAGAGGAGGTGGATGAGGAGTTTTTCAAACAACTAACAAAAACATCCAAAGCACAGGACTTAGTGGTAATGGGGATTTCAACTACCCAGACATCTCTTAGGAAAATAACACTGCAGGGCACAGATTATCTAAAAAGTTCTTGTAATGTATTGGTGACAGTTTTTTGTTCCAGAAGGTGGAGAAAGCAAGTAGGGGACAGGCTGTTCTAGACTTGATTTTGACAAACAAGGAGGAACTGGTTGAGAATTTGAAAGTGGAAGGCAGCTTGGGGGAAAATGATCATGAAATGGTAGAGTTCATGATTAAGGGTATGTCTACACTATGAAATTAGATTGATTTTATAGAAGTTGATTTTTAGAAATTGATTTTATACAGTCGATTGTGTATGACCCACTAAGCACATTAAGTTGGTCGAGTGCATCCTCACTACCATGGCTAGAATAGACTCACGGAGTGGTGCACTGTGGGAAGATATCCCACAGTTCCTGCAGTCTCCGCTGCCCATTGGAATTATGGGTTAAGCTCGCAATGCCTGATTGGGCAAAAACATTGTCGCAGGTGGTTTTGAGTACATCATCAGTCTTCCCTCCCTCCATGAAAGTAACTGCAGACAATCATTTTGTGCCTTTTTGCCTGGGTTACCCATGCAGACGCCATAGAATGGTAAGCATGAAGCCTGCTCAGCTCACCGCTGCTGTTGCGAGCATTGTAAATACCTTGTGCATTATACTGCAGTATGTGCAGAACCTGGCTAAGAGATGGCAGCACAAGGTCTAGTGTGACGAGGACATGGACAAAGACGTTCCTGAAAGCATGGGATGCGGCAATTGGGACATCATGGCGGACATGGGGCTGGTTGATACAGTGGAACGGCAGTTCTGGGCCCAGCAAACAAGCACAGACTGGTGGGACCACATAGTGTTGCAGGAATGGGATGATTCCCAGCGGTTGCGAAAGTTTCACATGCATAAGGCCCCTTTCCTGGAACTTTGTGAGTTGCTTTCCCCCACCCTGAAGCACAGGAATATCAAGATGAGAGCAGCCCTCAGAGTTGAGAAGCAAGTGGTGATAGCCCTGTGGAAGCTCGCAATGCCTGACCTGACAGCTACTGGTCAGTCGGGAATCAGTTTGGAGTGGGTACATCTATGGTGGAGGCTGCTGTGATCCAAGTAGCCAGTGTAATCACTGAGCTGCTGCTATCAAGGGCAGTGACTCTGGGAAATGTGCAGGTCATAGTGGATGGCTTTGCTGCAATGGGATTCCCTAACTGTGGTGGGGCGATAGATGGAATGCATACTCTTATCTTGGCGCTGGACCACCTTACCAACCAGTACATAAACCACAAGGGGTACTTCTCAATGGTACTGCAAGCACTGATGGATCAACATCAACGTGAGATGGCCAGGAAAGGTGCATGACACTTGCATCTTTAAGAACTCTGGGCTGTTTGATCAGCTGTAATAAGGGACTTACTTCCCAGACCAGAAAATTAATGTTGGGGATGTTGAAATGACAATAATTATCCTTGGAGACACAGCCTACCCCTTGCTCCCATAGCTCATGAAGCCATACCCAGGCAGCCTGGACAGTAATATGAAGCAGTTCAACTATAGGCTGAGAAAGTGCAGAATGGTCGTAGAATGTGCCTTTGGACGTTTGAAAGCACGCTGGCGCAGTTTGCTGACTAGGTTAGACCTCAGTGCAACGATTATTCCCATTGTTATTGCTGCTTGCTGTGTGCTCCATAATATCTGTGAGAGTAAGGGGGAGATGTTTATGGTGGGGTGGGAGGTTGAGGCAAATCACTTGGTTGCCTATTTTGAACAGCCAGACACCACGGCGATTAGAAGAGCACAGGTAGGCAAACTGTGAATCAGAGAGGCTTTGAAAACCAGTTTCATGACTGGTCAGGCTATCATGTGACAGTGTTTGTGTTTCTCCTTCATGCAAACCCAGCCCCTTTGTTGATTTTTAACTCCCTGTAAGCCAACCAACCTCCCCGCTTTGATCACAGCTGGCAAAGGAAATAAAGTCACTATTGTTTTGAAACCATGCATTCTTTCTTTATTAATTTTAAAAAAGGGAGATAACTGATAAGGTATTCTAGATGGGGCAGGGTGGGGTGGTGGAGGAGGGAAGGACAAGGCCACATTGCTTATTGTCGCCACACTACAAATCAAAACTGCTTGAATGAAAAGCCTTCTGTTGCTCGGGCCATCCTCTGTAGTGGAGTGGCTGGGTGCCGGAGCCTCTCTCCCCTGTGTTCTTGAGTATCTGGGTGAGGAGGATATGGAACTTAGGGAGGAGGGCAGGAGGTCGTACAATGGATGCAGTGGTGGTATGTGCTCTTGTTGGCTTTCCTATGGGTCCAACAGACACCTGAGCATGTCCGCTTGCTCCCCCATTAACCTCAGCATTGCATCCTGCCTCTTCTCATTGTGGTCACTTAATGCTTTCCTGGACTCAGCCACTGAATGCTTCCATGCATTCAGCTGTGCCCTATCAGTGTAGGAGGACTGCATGACCTCGGAAAACATGTCATCATGAGTGCGTTTTGTTGTTGTTGTTTTTTGCCTTCTAGTCTGCGATAACCTCAGGGACAGAGATGATAGGAGGAGCATAGACACATTTGCATCTGTGGGGGGATAAACAGGGAGAGTAAAATTTAAGATGATACATTTCTGAGAACAAAAGGGAGACTCTTTCACAGTGAATCAAGCAATTCACAGCAGACAGCACATGTGCTTTAGGTACAAGGTGACATTTTGCCTTTTATATTGAGTGCCTTTTGGTATGGCGACACATCACACACGGCTGGGCAACAGCATTTGGTTTCTAGGCAGCCATGGTAAGCCAAAGGGTACGTGAGTTTGGCTTCTAATGCCTTGATAACATGTGGGAATGTTTTCAAACTGCAGTGCCCTCCTTTCCCATAGCAAGGAATCCCAGTTGGGTTTCACATTTAAAAGGAGGGGCTGCGGTTTTCAGGTGGATGTGCAGCACACACCTTCCCCCACCCCTCTGAGTGGCTATTTGGGATGATCCCTTTTAGCCAAGTGTGATGGAGTAGGAACTGTCTGTGGGGGGGATGGGAGAGCAGGGGGTGACTTTAGGTGAGGGACAGGACCTGAGCCTGTAACCTGAGCCAGGCAGGGGGCAGGGGGGAAAACACCTTTGCCCGGAAAGCTGGACAAAGGAGGGAGCCTGCTAGAGAGGGTTTGGGCAGTTTCGGTTTTGGGCTGGGTAGTGGAATTCAGGGAATCCCAAGCTGGGATCCAAGCACCCTGAACCCCCAGAAGGACCAGATTGAGGGGTCCTGGTTGTGCCTACAAGCTCTGCTGTAGACTGCATTCCTGTTGTCCAATAAACCTTCTGTTTTACTGGCTGGCTGAAAGTCACTGTGAGTCCCAGGAAGAGGGGTGCAGGGCCTGACTCCCCCATACTCCATGACACCAAGCACAAACAGCCCAGCATGAACGGGGTCCTTTTCCTGTTCCCTTACAAAAATTCCCCTATTTCAACCAGGTGACCATGAATGTTATCACTCTACTGAGGCTAACACAGAAAAATATAGACCAAATTGCTTGAATGTGATCAAAACCCAGAACCCTTCGCTTCCATGCTTTGTGCTGCAATGATTCCAGAATACTTGCTACTGGCTTGGTGTGGTAAAGTGTCCTAGCATGGAGGATGAAATAAGGCAGCCCTGCCCAGAAACCTTCTGCAAAGGCTTTCAGATACCTCCAGGCGAGCTTCATGGAGATGTCTCTGGAGGATTCCTGCTCCATCCCCAGACATATGAACAGACCTTTCCAGTAGCTGTACTGGCCATGAATGCATCCCAGTTCTTCAGGGCAAATCAAACATTAAACACTATTGCTTTTAAACCCTGTACTGTAGTTACAAATGTGCACTCACCAGAGGGACCTTCTCCGCCTTCACAGTCGGGGATCCCGCCACCTTGGGAGGGTACTGGTTCCAGAGTGATGAAAAGGTCCTGGCTGCCCGGGAGAACGGATTCACTGCTTGCCTACTGCGCATTCTCCTCCTCCTCCTCCTCCTCCACAAAATACTCCTCCATGTTGCATGAGGCTCCTCCCTTGCAAGTGTCTATGGTCAGTGGTGGGGTAGTGGTAGGATCCCCCCTAGAATGCCATGCAGCTGATCATAGCAGCGGCATATATGAGGCTCTGAACCAGAGAGACCATTTGACTCCTTTGTCTTTTGGTAGGCTTGCCTGAGCTCCTTGACTTTCACACAACACTGCTGTATGTCCCTGTTGTAGCCTCTGTCCATCGTGCCTGTGTGATTTTGGCATATATATTAGCATTTCTTCTTTTTGATCAGAGTTCTGCCTGCACAGATTCCTCTCCCCATACAGCAATCAGATCCAGTGTCTCCGGTTCATTCCATGCTGGAGCTCGTTTACAATTCTGGGGGTAGAAGTTCTGCTGAGCTAGCCATGCTGACCAAACAGGAAATGAAATTAAAAAGTTCCCAGAGCTTTTCCTGTGTACTTGGCTGGTGCATCGGAGTTGAAAGTGCTGTCCAGAGCGGTCACATTGGAGCACCCTGGGATAGCTCCCAGAGGCCAATAATGTTGATTTCCATCCGCACAACCCCAAATTCGACCTAGCAAGGTCAATTTTAGTGCTTCTCCCCTCACTGGGGAGGAGTACAGAAGTCGATTTTAAGAGCGGTTTAGGTCAAAGGAACGGGGTGCTTGTGTAGACACATTCATTATAAAATCGACCTAACACGGCTAAATTCCATCTAATCCTGTAGTGTAGACCAGGGCTTGGAAAGGGCAGGTAACGGCAGGTGAGACACTGCCAGAAGAGGGCGCTCCTGGACTGAGAGAACTAATTCCTTAGGATGGCCATCAGGAGGCGCTGCCCCTGTGAGTCTGAACCTCTGTCACACTCTTCTACCTATTCTCATGTTTAATAGCTGCAAAACCTGACTCGTGTTACGGAAAGGGATTTATGTGGGCAGTTCTTTGGCTAGTGTCCTCTGTTGTTAAACGCCTTAAGTCCCCGCCCCCCAGTAGTGTTCTAAAGAAGAATTATTTTGGTCAGTTATTTTTACGAGTTCCTTCATGCAAGCTCCAGCTTCATTATTCACTCACGTCCCAGACATTTCCATCTTTTCTGGGTATCTTGGGAGATAAGAACATGTTCAGCTTCCTTAGTCATTTATTACAAATAGTACCTAGTAGTTCCCTGAGAAATAACCTTTTCAAAGCATTAAGATGTCTGTCTAACTGCAGTAGATTTTCAGATTTCAGATTTATATGTTAAGGTAGAAATAACATTTGAGTAGAAAGTTCATAGTTTGGCCCTTAAATTGTAGCTTTCCAATGAACAAGTCTTGTTTAAACCGGTAAATGGTTGGTGGAAATTCATTATCATGTTAGCCAATGACCCTTTGGAACTCACTGGCATAAAATATATAAGTGATGTCAACAGTTTAACAGGTCTTTAAAAAAAAGTGAGATGATTTTATGGATAAATTCAAGAGTTTCCCTAATGAAGACTTAAAAATTGAAAGATGGATAAACTTTCCAATCTCAGACAAACTGATATTTGTCCAGGTTTAGGGGAGAAACACCCCTATCAGAGATAATCCCATAACAACTACCCATTGGAAGGTGTCTTATCCCTTCCGCTGGTACCGCTGGTAGAAGATAGTCAAAGAGCGAACACTGAACTGAATGGCCCTCTGTCCTGATCCAGTGTGGTAAATCCAGTGTTTCTATCTTCCCAATTTCTACCTCATTCCATTTTTGAAGCCTTCACATAGGAGACACCAGGGGAGTTGCAGGAGGAATGAATTGCAATTCATTCACAATGTCACATAATTTAATTGGTCAGAGCCTCCGCTGTTGCGAACTGGAGTAGCTCAACTGTTTCCTTTGAAGTGCACTGCTTCAAAACAAATGAGAAACTGGACCAGTTAAAACCAGCTTGGGCTTTGCCCCTTCACTCCAGGGGAGATAGGCAGGCAGATTTCCACCACTAGGAATCTGGCACATTCACTCCATAGTTGCCACACAAATGTATATCATTTGGTCAGCTAGGCCACAAAAATCTGTGTCCTGTCATCTTCCCCTAGTGGTTTTTTGTGCAGCGACCCTGCTGGGTGCAATCACTGTGTTGCTCATGCCACAGTAGTAGACAGCAGAGTCGCTCAGTTCACTCGAGTTTTTCTTTAGGTGGAAGCTCTCCTGTTTCTCGGGTGTGGCGGAGAATCCTCGCCTGCTCTTTCTCTCCTCATCATCCGATGTTTCATACTGTGTCAGCAAGAGGCGAGGGGCTTCATTTGGGTACTGCTCATACCACCAGAGCGTGGGAATCGGGGTGTTGTCATAGGTGCATTTCAGCAGCACTGGTTCCCCTTGGGATACAGTCACTCCGTCATCAGGTTGTGTCACTGACTCTCCATTAGCCCCTTCTGGAAAAAAATAGAAGTTTACGTAGAGACATGGATGGCTCTTGGCTTGAACTTGCAATGTTTATCTACCTCCCAAGCTTTCAGACGCTGGAGGGAGGGGAAGGTTTATAAACAAATGGTTACAGAAAGAAAGTAGGGCTAACTCCGCATCGCCTGGAACAGGATGCAACTGCATTTCAGTTATGGCCATTTACACCAGATACCATCTGGCCCCATACAGAGCTGAAATGGCCCAGATACGCTACTCACCCAGAGCTGGAAGTAGTGTAAGAACGGACACCCAGGGGAGGAACATATTTCAGGGATGAAGTGGGATGGAACCTTCTCCCCAATCCCCACAGCCCAAGGAGGAAGTTTCTTCCTCTCCTTCCCCAGCTGTGAGGAGGCGCTGGGAGAAGGAGGTTTTACTCAGGGAGATGATGCCTTAAATACATAGGCAGCTCCCTGCTTACTGGCGCTGGTCTCCTCTGCTGAGTGACTGCGGTGCTAACTACGCAGCCAGTCCGGTGCTGCCCCTGCCCTCGGCTCTCTGGCTGCTGCACAGAGCTGGAGAGAAAAGGGGAGGAGAAATTGCGGGGATCCGAGACCACGTTAAACAGCGGGGCTCTGAACTACCAGCCTGAGACAGCGCTGCCTGGGAGGCGGGTCGGTGATAGAACAGCGGCCCCTTGTGGGGAAAGTGGAGGAAGTTTTGCTAAGCAGCTCGCAGTGTTTTTTCTTACTTTTACTCCAGTCGGACTATCCCGTGTTCAATTACTGCAAAATCTGGCTGACGTCATGGGAAAGGAATTCGGGTCAATCCCGCAGCTGGAGTAAATCAGTGTAGTTCCTGGAAAGAAGGCAAAAAACGGTTGTTTGTTCTTGCTTTCAAGGTGGGAGCGGAGAGTGAGGACATGTACCCAAAACCACCTGCCACAAGGTTTTTTCCCCATCAGGCATTGGGAGCTCAACCTAGAATTCCAATGGGTAGCAGGGACTGTGGGATAGGCAGGGGCGGCTCTAGACACCAGCGCGCCAAGCAGGCGCTTGGGGCGGCTGTTTCCCGCGGGGGCGGCATTTGGCTCCGGTGGAGCTCCCGCCGGCATGCCCGCGGCAGGTCCACCGGAGCCCGGAACGAGCGGACCTGCCGCGGCTCCGGTGGAGCTCCCGCCGGCATGCCGGCGGGAGCTCCACCGGAGCCGCGGGAAGAGGGGACCCGCCGCGGGACCGGGGAAGGGCGGCGCAGCGCTCCGCGCTGCTTGGGGCAGCCTACTGTCTAGAGCCGCCCCTGGTTGTGGCGGTGAAGCAGGCAGAGCGCCATTTAACTAGGGCAGGGCGCTCGTTAAAGGAGAGACGGTCCTGGAGGGAGGTGTGAGGGGAGGCCCTCTGTGGGAAGAGCATGTGGTTGTCAGGCTGTCACCCACAGACGGTAGGGCAGGTTCCTGTGGGGAGAGAGGGGGTCCCTGAGCTAGGGCCTGAAAGAAGCGAGGAGTCCCTGGCGCAGGGACGCAGCAGGACATTATGCTGGGCAAGAATAGAGAGAAGAGGAAGCAGGGGCCCAGAAGCAGAGGATTTCAGCGGACCCAGGCAGGGGTAGGAAAAGCTATTTGGACACTTGCTTTGGACTTTAAGTTGCCCCGTTTGTTAGCCCAGAAAGGGGGGCGAGCTGTTGAATAACTTGGCTGGCGCCCGGAGGCCACAGAACATCCAGTTGGGAGTGAACACTGCAGCCAAGAGAAGTCTCCTGCCACGCCAGACCCCGGACACGAGCGGGGAGGACTCGGGCATGTACCGCTCCCTGGGGCAATGCTGCCTTCATGGCCCAGCTCAAACCGCCTCTGGCAGAGCTGGGAGCCGAAACCACGTTACCTCGGTCCCCTCCCATCGCCCTAACCAGGGAGCCGCCCCCTCAGCAGGGCTATAAACGCCTGTCCCCGTCTGCCCATGGGGCTCTGTCCCACCCCACCCTGAGCGCCCCCAGCGCCCCGCAGCCCCTCCCGGGTAACACCCAGAGTTATTGGACTGGCTGCGCTGCGCCCTGTGTCACTGTGTCTCCACGGCGCACAGGTAGCGGGCGGTGTCCCCCAGCTGGCAGCCGCGGATGTGCAGGGAGCTCCGCTTCTGCCCCGGATCGTGATCCGCAGTGAAATTCGGTTCTTGTGTCTCGCTCCTCTTGCCGTGCAGCATCAGCAGGAAAAGGGGCCGCTCCCCAGGAGCCTGCCGGTACCAGTGTAAACTGTTGATGGCGCTGGAGTAAGTGCAGGTCACGGTGCCATTCTGCCCCTCGGAGACACCCCGCCATTCCGGGCTCTGCTCCACTGAGAGCTGCCCACTGGCCACTGGGAATAACAGAGACAAGGGGGAACCGAGTCAGCTACTGCCCCGAGCCACCTGCCCCCAGCAATCGCGGGACAGGGTGGGAAGAGAGACAGGCTGTGGGGCAGAGACCGACCGATCTCCCCATTTCACTCCCTTCTTCCCCACCACACAGTCAATGAAATCCAGCCCCAGCTCCCTGCCAGTAACCAGCGGGTCTATCTCCCCAGCCCTTACCCCACACGTGCATTAGCTGGATCACCCAGGACAGCCCCCATAGTCTCCCCATCCCTGCGCTCCCTGACAGCCCAGGGCGCGGGACGCTGCTGGGTTCTCCCCTGGGGCTGGCCCGTGTGTTGGGTCTCCTGTGCTGGAGGGATCGGACACGTTCTTCTCCCCCGTCGTGTGCCCAGCCAATCAGCGACCAGCCCCTTCTCTCCCATCTCAGCCGTGTGTCACTGCCTAGAACTCCTTCTTAGTGCCCTTCACCTTGTGAAAGCTGCCCCCGTGTGGCCAAGTGTATAAGCGAGTGAAGAAATATTCAGTTCTTTTCAAAGAAGCGTCAGGAGTCCAACTCCCATTGACCCGAGTGTCCAAATCTCTTAGGCAGCCTCCATGAAGAAATGACTCCTCTCAACTATCAAACTAAAGATGTGGGGACAGATTTCTCCAAAGTACCTAGGGGATTCAGGAGCACACGTTCCATTAATAATACTGTCCAATTGATTCTTATTCATAGAGGTTAAGTATACAAGAATCCTTTAGTCAAAGAAATCAGGTGCCCTCCTGGCCCCGGAAAGAGACAAAGGCCAGAGGAGGAGGGTCTGGAGGGGGTTTCAGTTTGGGGCTGGCTGGAGACGTGGAGTAAGTGCAGATGTGGGTGTCTGGTTCACTCCTCCCGAAAATGAACCCGGCTGAGGGGGTCCCGTTCTCTGTACCTACAAGCTCTGTTTTAGACTGTGTTCCTATCATCTAATAAACCTCTGTTTTACTGGCTGGCTAAGAGTCACCTCTGACTGCAAATTGGGGTGCAGGACCCTCTGGCTTCCCCAGGACCCTACCTGGGTGGACTCACTGTGGGAAGCACATGGAGGGGCAGAGAATGCTGAATGCTCCAAGGTCAGACCCAGGAAGGTGGGTGTGAGCTTCTTGCCCTGAAGACAGTCTGCTCACAGAGAGGAGATTTCACCAGAGTCCTGACTGGTTTTGTAGGGAGCAGTTCCAGAGCATCACCCGGGGACTCTGTGACACTAATATGCAACCTAAATCTCCCTGACTGCAGATTTAGCCCACCACTTTTTGTCCCAGCCTCCATGGACATGGACAACAATGATCACTGTCCTCTTTATAACAGCCCCTAACATATTTGAAGCCTGATAAGTCAATCCTCATCCCCCTCAGTCTTCTTTTCTTAAGACTAAGCAGACTCATTTAAAAAAAAATTCCTCATAGATCAGGTTTTCTAAACCCTTTATCATTTTTGCTGCTTTCCTCTGGACTCACTCCAGTTTGGCTACATCTTTCTAAAAATGTAGCACCCAGAACTGGACACAGGACTCCAGCTGAGGCCTCACCAGTGCCAACTAAAATAGGACAATAACCTCCTGGGTCTTACACATGACACTGCTGCTAATACATCACAGGACTGGAAAGGACCTCGAGAGGTCGTGTAGTTCAGTCTCCTTCACTCATGGCAGGACTAAGTATTATCGAACATAGGGGGGAAATCAAATCAGTATCTTAGAAGTTTGTACACTCATGCGAGAAGTACGGGGAATAAGCAGGAAGAATTTGAAATGCTGTTAGTAAACAGAACTATGACGTAGTTAAAAGCAACAAAGAGTCCTCTGGCACCTTATGGACTAACAGAAGTATTGGAGCATAAACTTTAGACATGCGTCTGACGAAGTGGGTATTCACCCACGAAAGCTTATGCTCCAATACGTCTGTTAGGCTATAAGGTGCCAAAAGACTCTCTGTCGCTTTTTACAGATCCAGCCTAACACGGCTACCCCTCTGATACTATGACACGGTTGGCATCACAGCGACTTGGTGGGATAATACACATGACTGAATATTGGTATAGAAGGGTACAGTTTGTTCAGGAAGGACAGACACGGAACAGAGGGTGGAGGTGTTGCCTTATACACCTCTACCTCTCTATAACGTGACCCGATATAACACGGGTTCACATATAGCACGGTAGCAGTGGGGCTCAGACAGCACTTTAAAGGGTCCAGGGCTCTGGCTGCTGCAGGGAGCCCTGGGCCCTTTAAATCACTGCTGGAGCCCTGCCGCCGCTACCCCAATATAACGGCATTTCACCTATAACACGGTAAGGGTTTTTGGCTCCCCACAACCGCGCTATATCGGGATAGAGGTGTATATCAAAAATGTATAAACTTGGACTGAGGTTGAGATGGAAATAGGAGAGACTTGTTGAAAGTCTCTGGGAAAGGATAAAAGCAGTAAAAAACAAGGGTGATGTCATGGTAGGGATCTATACAGACCCCTAACAAGGAAGAAGAGGTGGATGAGGCTTTTTTAAAATAACTAACAAAATCATCCAAAGGACAGGTGTTGGTGGTGATGGGAGACTTCAACTACCCAGACACCTGTTGGGAAGAATCATATTAGCCTTTTTCACAACTGCATCCCATTATTGACTCATATTCAGTTTGTGATCCCCATAAACCCCAAGCTCTTTTTCAGCATTACAACCAGCTAGATATTCCCCATTTTGTAGTTGTGCTTTTGATTTTTTTCAACTTCCTAAGTGAAGAACTTTGCACTTGTCTTTACTGACTTTCATCTTGTTGATTTAAGACCAGTCTCTATTTTGTCAAGGTCATTTTGAATTCTAATCCTGTCCTCCAAAGTGTTTGCAAACCCTTGCTGTCATCTGCAAATTGTATAAGCCTACTCTCCATCTCATTATCCAAGTCATTAATGAAATATTGAATATTACTGGACCCAGGACTGACCCTTGTGGGACCCCACTAGATATGCCCTCTGAGTCTAACAAAGAACTACTCTTTTGAGTACGGTCTTTCAACCAGTTTTGCACCCACCTTATAATAGTTTCATGTAGACAATGGTTCCCTAGTTTGCTTATAAGAATGATGTGAGATTGTCTCAAACACTTTACTAAAATCAAGGTCTACCATGTCTACAACTTCTCCCTATCCACTAGGCCAGTAACCCTGTGAAAGAAAAGCAGCTAGTCTTGGTTTGAAGAATCAAGAGATACTTTTTTTAATGCTTCATTTGAATTTGTCTGGCTTCAGCTTCCAGACATATTGGTTCTTGATGTGCCTTTCTCCACTAGATTAAACAGCCCATTTAGACCCAGGAGTGTTCTCCCCAGGAAGGCATTTATACACCATAAACAAGTCATCACTTGCTCTTTTTGATTAAACTAAACAGATTAAGCTGTTAGGCATTTTCTCCAGCCTTTGAATAATTTTCTGTGGCTCTTTTAAGCACCGTCTCCAATTTTTCAACATCCTTTTAAAATGTGGATATCAGAGCTGGCCACTGTATTCCAGCATTGGTGTCATCAATGTGGTTTACAGAGGTAAAATCACCTCTACTTTTACTCACTACTCCCCTGTTTATACATCCAAGGGCTACATTAGCCATCTTTGAACTGAGAACTCAGGTTCAGTTCCTTTCTACTCCACATCACAAATTCCTCATGGGATTTCAGGAAGTTTCTACATCTTCTCCTGTTTTGGGTCACACACAGCTCTGCTTGGAGGACGTTGTGTTCATTTGTCTTTATTTAAGGGAAAGCAGGGGTTGCTACAACTGTGAATGTCTTTCTCATTATCACAGGAAAGTTGAGTCAAATGGGGAGCCTTTTCCAGAATTCCCTAATAAATATACTTTTATGATCATCTGGTCTGATCCCTGCATAGCACAGGCATCTAGTACAAAGACTGCAGTTCAAATTATATTCACCATAGAATATCAGGGTTGGAAGGGACCTCAGGAGGTCATCTAGTCCAACCCCCTGCTCAAAGCAGGACCAATCCCCAGACAGATTTTTGCTACAGATCCCTGAGAGTTAGCTCAGTGGTTTGATTGTTGGTCTGGTAAACCCAATGTTGTGAGTTTAATACTTGTGGGGACTACTTAGGGATCTGGGGCAAAATCAGTACGTGGTCCTGCTAGTGAAGGCAGAGGGCTGCATTCAATAACCTAAGTTTGCAAGTCCCCTTGTTAATAAATGTGGCTAGAACCCAGCTGCAGAACTTTTGCATAGCCTGAGAACCACCCTGTGTCTCCACTGCACAGAAGTAGCTGGCTGCATCTCCGAGCCTGGAGTTGCTCATATGCAAATAGCTCAGCTTCTTGTCTGGAAAGAGCTGTGCTGTGAAATTTCCGCCCTGTGCGATGTTCTCATCCTGATAGGCATCAGGAGGGAGGCAGGGCTCTGCCCTGGGGGCTGTCTGAACCAATGCAAACTGGACAGGACCAGAGCCTGGTATCGGCAGGCGATCCTGCTGCTCTGTGCTTCCAGAGTGCCCACCGACGTGTCCTGATGCACCTCCACTTGGCAGCTCCCTCCGAGTACGAAAGAGAAAATAAATCCAAGATGTTACAGAAACCAAGGATCATCTCATGTTACTGATCACGAACCACCTCCGAGCTGGTGTCAATCGGCCATAGCTCCATTGACGGGTCAATGGACCTCGTCTCCAGCTGGTGAACAGCAGACATCGCTCCAATGGAAACTTGCACCGTTACTTAGAGCTGACAATGTTTCCTTTTTAGCAAATAAGCATTGATTCTATCGCACTCAGTGTCTGGTTTCACTAGTGCTCCCCGGGCAGGGCGTCCATAGCTGTTCTCATTGCTGGTAGCGATCTGCTGTGGTTCAGCAGAGAAACTAGGCAGCGAGGTTCCGAGAATCAATGGTTCCCCCCGCAAAAAGTTCAAGGCTTCAAACCAAGATCTGCGAAGACTTTACTTCCCTGATCTTCCTGAGGTCAGAGGAAAGCCCAGGGTGCAATTTATCCACTGCTTCTGCACTTAAGGTAACATTTTCAAAAGCACCCAGGCAATTTAGCATCCTCAATCCCATTGACTATCAAAGGCTCAGGTTGCTAAGGGACAGATTTTTAAAGGTATTTAGGCACCTAAAGAAGCAGAGCAGCATTGAGTGGGATTTTCAAAAGCATGTAGGAACCTTATTAACAGGAATTAGTCACCTAAGCACGTTTGAAAATCCCACTAGGCACCTATCTCCTTCTGTAGGCACCTAAATACCTTTCAAACATGCCCTAAGCCCTTTCTGAAAATGGGCTCCTAACCTTCTTAGGCACCTTTGACAATTCCAGCCTACAGTTTTTGCACAGGCTGGGGTGCCCTTTGTGTCACTGTGTCTCCACTGCACAGAGGTAGGTGGCTGCGTCTTGCAGCTGCGCCTCGGTGATGTTCAGGCAGCTGTGCTTGTCTCTGGTCCGGAGCTCAGCTCTGAGATTCAGCCCCCACGTGGCACGCTCGTCCTTGTACAAAATCCCCAGGAGGGTGGGGCTTTCCCCTGGGGCCTGGCGGTACCACTGCACATTTCTCGCCGTGCCGGAGTAACTGCAGGTCAGGCTGGAGTCCTGTCCTTCAGAGCCGCTCAGGGACGGCGGGCTCTGCGCCACATTAACCTGGCAACTTACACCTAGTGGGAAAGGGAATTTAGATTTATAAACAGAATGATCAATGAATCAGGTCCCTCCATCATCCCTAAATCCCAGGAGAACAGAAGAACACATCATTTTCACATTATTCTGGCATTCATCACCTCCCCTAGGTTAAGATTTGCAAAAGTGACTCATGATTCTTGGGTGCTCAACGCAAGACACCGTAAAGAGTCCGATTATCAGAGGCTGTGTCCCCAGCCAGCCAGAAAAGAGCGACAGGGATGATTTGAGGTGACTTTAAGACTGTGATGCCAAGTATGACGTGCGCATGGGATTTCAGTGTGAGCTGTAGTCTAGCCTATAAAGTCTCTGGGAAAGGGAATCTCCTGTCCCGTGTCTGGACAGAGCCTTGCTCAATGGGCTCCTGGTTCATGGCTCGGGCGCCTAGGCACTGGGGTAATACAAATACTAGTGACATCTGATTTCAGCTCGGGAACATCAGTTATAGGGCAATGCTCTATCGTGTGACTACAGGAATGATTTAAGCCACTCTTGTAACAATTCTTCAAAGGTAACTTTATCCCAGTCTCTCTGCATCTAGGTGGGAAGGAGATTTCTGAGTAACTGGCTCTTTAATATAGCAGACAAAAGCATGACAAGAGCCGATGGAGGGAGCTGAAGCTAGAGAAATTCAGGCTAGAAATAAGGTGCCACCTCTGTAATGGTGACTAGCCATTGGAGAAACTTACCTAGGGAAGTGGGTGGATTCTCCAGCTTGGAGTCTTTAGATCAAGACTCGATGTCTTTCTCCAGCTCGACACAGAGCAGGGGCCCAATGCAGGAATCACTGGGGAAGTTGCCTGGGGCGCAGGGCGTCAGACTAAATTATCACAATGTTTCCTTCTACCTTAAAATCTATGAAACGGGGGCACCCGGAATCACTCGTCACTTCTGAGAATCTTGACTCCCGTTATTATCAAGGGGTTTAAACTGCCGCGGGACTTACAGTAAAGACGAATGACCAGGATCACTAGTAGGGCCCCAGGACACCTCTTCCTTGCGCTGCCCCTCATTTCTGTGACCCAGGACCTAGAAGGGTTCCTGGCTCCTCGTGTATTTATCACCTGCAGGCTCCTCCGTCCTCTCCTGGAGCTTTTTAAATCTACTTGCATTTCTACTACCAGCAGCAAGGCCCTTCCCTCCAGACAAAACACAGACTCACTGCAGAGACCCATGCAATTACCTTCCTCCCCAATACACGGCTTTCAAGGCGCAACACTGCCCCCTAGCAGTTACAGTTTTTGTTCAGGAGGGCGGCCACTTTGTTTCCTGTGTCTCCACAGCGTAGAAATAGCCGGCTGAGTCGGCGAGCTGAGAACCGTTGATGTGTAGATGGCTCCGTCTCTCCCCTTTCAAGAACTCCGCTATGAGATTTGGCCCCTGGGTAACATTCCCATCCTTATACAGGCTCAGCAGGAAGGCAGGACTTTCCCCAGGAAACTGCCTGTACCAGTGTACGTAGGACACTGTTCCTGAGTAGCTGCAGGTCAGAATGGAGATCTCCCCTTGGGATCTGATCAGAGATGGAGGACTCTGATCCACTTTAATTTGGCAGCTCACCCCTGTAGACAAAGGCAAATGGAGAAGCAACAGATGAGCTTGTTCTGTTCTAATCAGCCCCTCATCTTCCCCAGTGGTTGCTCCTTATCACTGTTTCTTCTTCAGCCAAAATAAATCAGAATCTCTTAATACTGTGGGCCTTGGTGTAAATGTATGTGGCTCCATCAAAGACAACAAACCTACCCTGATAAGCAGCAGCTGAGTGCCTGCTCCGTTCCTGTGATGTTCAGCACAGCATCTCCTGGAGAATGGAGAGGCCTCTTAGGTCATCAGGGACTAGCACTGCTGGGTGAATTCAGCTTCCTGCTCTGGGGAACTGAGGCACCAAGCGGTCAGGGAGGGGGTTTCCATAGGAGCCAGGCACTCAACGTATATTGTAGTTTCAATGGGATTCAGGCACCTGAATCTGTTGGTCTCCTTCCAAAATCCAAGCCTAAGTCACTTGCCCAAGGTCAGGTAGTCTCTGGCGGAGCCAGGAAATGAGCTCACGTCTAGTGGCTAAAGCACCAGACCTTCCTCATCCCCACATTATTATTATCTCAATAGTGGAGTAACTCAGTGCAACTCTGTGGCCTGTTCGGTGCACAGGAGGTCAGATTAGAGCCTTGCCGGCGTTAAACTCTATGAGTTATTATTATAGCACCTGGAGACCCAGCTGAGATCAGAGCCCTTTGTGCCAGGCGCTGCAGAGACACAGAATACAAGACAGTTCCTGTCCCCCAGAGCTCAACAGACAAAACCTCCACAAACATATAATAGAACTGAAGTGAGCTGGGGGAGGGGCATTGTGCCGGACTCCGCAGAGACCCCCAGGAACTGAGATCCCTGTTACTCCGGGCACTGCACAGACACCATGGGGAAAAGCCCCCTCCCTGAGACACTCACAGTCTAGACAGACAAACTCCCCCTACACTTACAGTAGAACTGAATGGACAGTATCACTGACAAGGGTGTCAGCTGCCTCTTCATTGCTGCTCCGGGTTACCCCTCAGCGCACTAAGGCCAAGGGATGATGCTTTTCCCTGCCTCCGGGACAGCAATGCAGAATCTGTCTGCAGCCCTCTTTGCTGGAGGGATCAGACACATTAATGAGCCCAGCCAATCAGGGACAAACCCCTAGTCTCAAAAAAACAGAACCATGCCCTGGAGTAACCCTTTGCCTCTGGTGTCTTAGGGGAAAAGCTGCCCTCTGCCGGGCACAGAGACAATACACAGGTGCAACTGTATTGACCCCAATCTCCTTCCTCTTCGTTAGAAATGCTGCCCCCTCCTGGCCAGAGACGTACACACTGAAGTGAATCCCCCTGTGGTTGTCACTGTTGGTACATTTTGTCTCTGTGCTCAATAGGTCCCTTTTCGCTGGGTTTAACACTCTGACTTGCCTCCCCCTGGACAAAGGGGTGATCCCCAGAGCTGGGCTCCATGGGAACGGGCAGTGCCAGCTATGCACAAACACTCTGCCGCTGTCTCAGCCTTGTGTTGTAGAGGCGCAGTCTGTGGCACTCGGAGATCAGTCTCGATTTAATCCTCAGTGTCTAATGGTCCCCCAAGAAAGGGGGCTATTTTGTGCCACTGGAGTATTTTTTTGAATCTCCGTTTCTGTTTCTTATGTCTGGCTGCCTGTCCCTCTCTCTCTGTATCTATAAATCCACCCATCTCTTTTTTCTTTTATTTTCTCCCTGTTCATTTGTTTTTATATTTTATCTTTTAATTTCCTTCCTCCCTCCAAACCTTCAGGCTCCTTAGACCAGTGGTTCTTAACCAGGTCCCGAGTACATGGACCCCTGGGGGTACACGGAGGTCTTCCAGGGGATACATCAACTCATCTAGAGATTTGCCTAGTTTTAAACAGGCTACAGAAAAAGCACAAGCCAAGCCAGTACAAACTAAGATTTCATACAATGACTTGTTCATACTGTTCTATATACTATGCACTGAAATGTAAGTACAGTAGTTATATTTCAACTGATTTATTTTATAATTATATGGTACAAATGAGAAAGTCAACCATTGTTCAGTACTAGTGTGACTGGGACACTTCTGTATTTTTAGGTCTGATTTTTGTAAGCAAGTAGTTTTTAAGTGAGGTGAAATTTGGGGGGGTCCAGAAGACAAACCAGACTCCTGAAAGGGGAACCCTCGTCTGGAAAGGTTGAGGGCCACTACCTTCGAGGTCTTTCCCTAACAGGTATTCCCGAAGTGCATTCCCTCCTCAGCCTCTCTCTGTCTCAGCTCTTGGCCCGTGCGATGGGGATCCTCGCACTGCCCTGCCTCACCAGGGTGCTGGGGTCTGATCATGACAAGGAAGGCGAAGCACGCTCAGAGATGCACTGTGTAAGAAGTAGGTGGTGTTGTACCGCCAGCCAGCCTGACAGTTACCCTCTAGCTGGGGAGTTTTTGCACAGGCTGCCAGTGCTCCTGTGTCGCTGTGTCGCCACGGCGCAGAAGTAGGTGGCTGCGTCTCCCAGCTGTGATTCTCTGATGTGCAGGGAACTCAGCCGCTTCCACTTGTCGAGCTCCGCGGTGAGGTTGGGCTCCTTGATTAGTTTCCCATCGGACACCAGAATCAGCAGGGAGACAGGCTGGCCTCCGGGCAGCTGCCTGAACCACTGCAAATTCCAGAAATTGCTCGCCGTGTAGTGGCAAGAGATGCTGCCGTTCTGCCCTTCCCAAGTGACCGCAGACAGGTTCTGGTGCACCTCGGCCTGGCAGCTCCCCCCTGTGGGCAGAAGAGAAAAGACACACCTCATAGATGACAGGGCACCTCTGCTCCGTTCACACACTGGCTGGATGCGAAGCCCAGGGGAGTTTCTCTTCATTTCCAGGGGCTTTGCATCTGGTCCACCACTGCTATTTCCCTATATTGCTGTATTCCTAGATAGCCATAATCTGGGGTTAGGGGTTGGGGTTCGGGGGTTAGCCCTAGATTATTGCTGGCTGCGAGATTCCCAAGGGCACAATAATAAGAGACAGCCCTTACCCCAAAGAGTTTACAGATTAAATAGCCAAGCAAAGGGTGGGAGGGGAAACTGAGGCACAGAAAGGCGAAGGAATTCCAGCGGGCCAGAGCTGGGAATTGAACCCAGGAGTCCTGTATCCCCACCCAGTACAGAGAACGGTGCCTGATTAGCAAAGCAAAGGGAGAGTCAGGGAATTAGTCCTTGTCTCTTAAATCCACCATCATGTTCAGCGTCTTCTGTGGCGTTTCCTGCCCCCAGACTTACAGGGAATGTTCACCAGCAGTAGCAGCAGGCGTGGGAACAGCTGCCAGGGTCTCCCCATTGTCCCTCAGCAAAGAAGCTGTATTGCCGGGTGTTCCCCGTTCAGTACAAAAGGTTCAGCCCCCTCGCAGGTAGATTTACTTCTTCCTCCGGGGCAAATTTACCAGCTCCGCCTCCTGAACCAGGAGCCTCTTCGGGACCCACTGGCGGCAGCTCCGGGTAGCCTAACACAGCCGGGAAATGAGTCCCAGGGGGTCACTTTGCAGATCTGCTCTGAGCAAGTGGGTGCTGTGGGTGGGCGGAGCCTGGCTTCCAGACACAGATGGGTTGTGGGGAAGAGCGGGGGCCTCTTTCAAATTCGCATCCTTGCTGGGGCTACACGGCTTTACAGCGCCATGTGAATGGCCCACGGGACTAGTACAGACAAACCCGGCCACAGGGCTTACTATAATAATGGCGCAAACTGCTGAAGAGGAGCCTTTTCCCTCCCCTGAAATGTAACCTGTGACAGGGGGTGGGTCACTTGCTGATTCCCTGTTCTGTTCATTCCCTCTGGGGCACCTGGCACTGGGCACTGTTAGTGGATAGGATAATGGGCTAGATGGACCTTTGGTCTGACCCGGTATGGCCATTCTTATGTTCTTAAATAGATTTCACGTGTCTGGATGAATAATCCGCAAGTATAAGTGTCGCAGGCTACTTCTACACAAGGAAGTGATGTTTCCTGCTGTGTCTTCAATGACAGCGACTTCTTCCAAACGATCTTATATTTGAGTGTTTGGTTATTAGAATGTGGAGGAAGGAAAAATGTCTCTTCTCGTTCTCTGCAGTCTTCATGCTTCATTATCGAGCTCCCTCGCTTTCCTGACCCAGTATCTAAATAGCTAGCTAGATTGCCTGCTGCACCTCTGTCTATGCATCCATTTAGCCACCCTGCCCGCTGCTTTGTCCATCCCTCCCTCTTGCTGCACTATCTGTTGTGCTGACACTCATCTCCGTGGCATGCGAGCGCTGAGAGTAAAATCGTTTCCCACACAGGCCCAAGGGCTCTACAAGTCTTTGCACGCACGCGCACACCCACCTCCCTGACAGGCTGCAGTGGGTTTTGTACTAGTGCAAGTACACGGCTGAGGGCCCAGGCTGGCTGCTGGGGAAGCTGAGTGAGCTGCACCGGTGGGTGGTTTCCAAGGACCTGGTGAAGGAATCTCCCTGTTCCCAGCCACCTGTGATCCTTAATATCATGAGCTGCGGGGAAGCGCCTGGGACCTGCTGGTAGCAAGGGATGCTCCGCGCTCCCCACGGTAACTGTCCCTCGCTGGAGACAGCAGGTTTGTCCTGAGTGACGGCGTATGGGCCGCGGGCCTGTGGGGAAACAGGGCGAGGAGGCCAGCGGAGGTCACGCCCAGGGAGGGCGGGCGTTTGGCTGGAAGTCCCCTTACAGTGGAGGGATAGAGATGAGCCAGCAGGAAACAGATGGAGTTTTACAAACTGCACGTGTCTGTTGTGCTCAGTAGAGCTGACAGGAAGAGATGGGACTGGCGTAAACTCAGCTCTTTGCTTGTAAAATACCAAGGGACGCCAAGCTCTTAAATCCTGCCTGAGGGTGAGGGGGGAAGTGTCTGTGTGTGTGAGAGAGAGAATAACAAAGACTGGGTACAAAAGGGAGTAATACCTGGCAGGAGAAGGAAGTTCATGGGTGCTGTGGGGTCTGTCAGACCCTGGCAGGACTGGGTCCCTTTGCCGAGAGATCTACGTCTGACACAGGAAATTCTCTGGGTGTGGGATGCATTCGGGGGGACAGGCTGTTTATCTAGGAGTGTGCCGTGTTCTTGTAGCTGTGGTGGTCCCACACTATTGTAGGGACAAGGTGGGTCAGGTCATATCTTTCAGTGGAGCAACTTCTGCTGGTGAGAGACACGCTTCCCAGCGGAGGAAGAGCTCCGTGTAACTGGAAAACTTGTCTCCCCAACAGAAGCTGATCCAATCAAAGATATTATCATCTAAGAGGGTGTATGGATCTCTTTGACTCTGAGATGAAGTGTGTGTGTGTGTGTGTGTGTGTGTGTGTGTGTGTGACTGATGGTGTGGATGCATAGATATCTATATTTCTGAGTGTGTATGATGAGGGATATATATCAGAGAGTGTGCGTGTGTGATTTCAGTGTATAGGTTTCTGACTGTGTGCTAGAATCTATTTGTGCGTGTGAGTCTAGGTGAGAGAGAGTGTGTTTGTCTGTGCAAGTGTGTATACGTGTGTGTGTGTGTGTGTGTGTGTGTGTGAGAGAGAGAGAGAGAACATGTGCGAGTGTGTCCTGTGAGTGGCTGTATGTGAGAATGTCTGAGTGCATGTTACCAGTCTGACAGTGTCTGGCCGAACAACAGAGAAAATCGCATTGGAATGACTGAGTTCCTGTGTTGTCTCCCCAGGGAATGCTTCCCTATCTGCTAGTGTTGTGGGACACGGAAGCCATTTTTCATATAAAACCACAGATCCAGGCAAGTGGGGAAGACAAAAGAGGTGAAAATGTCTATAATTTTCCAGCTGATTCTTCAAGTTTCTTCCTTAAATTACTGACCCCTCTTCTCTTCTCTCCCTTTATTCTGTTCACATCGCTCCTGTTCCGGTCCATTCCCGTGTGTTCTCTTCTGTTCCATTCTATTCTTATTGCCTCTCGCCGACTCTGGTCTACTTTCCTTTCTTCTCTCTGTGCTCATATCCGCTGTTCTATTCTAACTTCTGCTTGTCTCCTCTCTCGGGTCCGTGTGCCTGCCCCACCCAGGGTTTTGTGACGGGCTGCCTGTGCTCACCTGGCACTGTGCTCCAGCGCGCACAGATACACAGCAGAGTCTGCCAGGCGGCTGCTGTTCAGGTACAAGAAGCTGCTTTTGGTTTTGGTGTCCAGGCTCATGGTGAAATTCTCTCAGGTGTCTCTGCGGCTGGGGACAGGAGCGCCAGGAACCGCGGCTGGCCCCTGGGGCTGGCGGTACCAATGCACGCTGTACGCGGTGCCCGTGTAGGAGCAGTTGAGCTGGATGGATTCTCCTTCCTTGGCAGCGACCTGGGACGGCTCCTGGGTCACCGTGTATTGGGCCAACGCGCCTGGAGGAGGAGGCTGGTTTTAGTCCAGGTTTTCTTGCTCAGCAGTCACAGGAAAATACATGCACCTAACTGCACACACAGGAGAAAAGAATCGACCGAAAATCCACCTTTCCCTCTGTACTGTCTGCCTGTCCATCCATCCACCCTTCCCTCTGCCCATCCTCCCTCTGCACTGTCCATCTGTCTACCCACGGGCGCCCATCCCCGTGGTATCGGAGCACCATTCTTTCAGAAAAGCCATTCCCCAACAGCCTGGAAATCCCAACCCGTGCGCCCTGCTCAGAGCAGAGCCTCGAATACCTGGAGCCAGCACCAGCAGCAAAGCGGCCAGGCTCATTGTCAGGGACTCAGCCGCAGCATGAAGTGGCTGCAGCTGAACCTGGATGAGATGAAGCTGTGACACCGCTCAGCCTCTAGGGGTGGCCTTCAGGCTGGAAGCAACTCGGTACATTTACCCTGTTCAAGTGGGTGGGGGAGGGAAAGGGTTTTCCTTCTGAGAGCACTGGGCCTGGTCCTCCACTGGTGCAGATTAATTGGGTTCCATCAGAGTCATTGGGCCGGTTCCCCAGCCGGAGCAAACTGGCCACAGTTCCACTGGAGACCATGGGCAGAGCCGTAGCTGATGTAAATCAGCGGAGCAGCATTTAAATCCGGGGCAGCTGATCCGGTTTCTAGCAGTTAAGGCGCTGTCCCTATAATTCATGGGTTTCCCTCTATGCTTTGCTCTCCTGGGTTAAGCAATATTTATGTAGCGGGCGCACACCGACATCAAGGAAGCAAAAAGATGGTTATAAGCCACTGGCCGAAGTGGGTAACACAGCGATGCGCCAGCCTGTCTCACTAGCAGGCACAGAAAATTGTATCAGGGATTTAAAAAAATAAAAAGATGAGGGGAAGCGAAAGAAAACAGGATTTCAATGAATCGCGGATTGATGCAGCTGAAGGTGGTTGGAGTGGAATGGCCGCTAGGGGGCAGCAGCGGGTGAGGAATATGGGGCGAGGCCTGGTTTTACCCTCAGGTGTATCCCAGGCGAGAATGGCTTGGCCGATCCATTGGCCCTGGTGTCCCATCTCCAGAACAGGCTGGTGCCGCACTGTGATTATTCCAGCAGGGGCCTCCCTAGGCAGCGTGACAGGTGCTTTAAAACAGATCGCCACAGACGCTCCTGCCCCTAAGACATTGCCTGTGCAGCAGGGAAAGGCAGACAAGGGATGGGAGGAAACATGCACAGAGAGTAGAAAGGACTTGCCCAAGTTCATATCGCACCTCAGTGGCAGCGACGGGCAGTCACCCTTCGTCGGTTGGTTCTCTAGGGAAGACCCTGGGCGGGGGGGGGGGCTGTACTTCTACACCCCCTAGGGCAGGGGGAGGGTTTAGGGTTGTGGTGAGGGTGAACTGTCAGGTTGTAGCATTCGCATTTTGGTTACAGTCTTGGGTAAGGGTTAAGTGTGGGGTTAGGTTTACAGTTCAATGGGAATTGAGTGTTTAGTTTCCTGAGACCTCTTTGAAATCCCAGCCCAGTTCCCTAGCAGAACTATCCAAATGCTGAGAATAAAACGCGTCTCCATAGTATCTTCAATCTATACCGACCAAGTTTCAAACTCCCAGCTACTGCCGCTGCCTCAGAGGAACATAAATGTCACCTCTCTAAGGGCAGCAACAACTGTGGAAAATTCATTAGAAACCGACGGAGAGGAAGAGGGAGGAGTTTTGGGGAACTCTCCGCAGATCCAGGAAACACAGTGGGTTCAGGTCAGCCTGCAGCTGAGATATTGGTGTTCTTAGCGGGAGAGGGATGGGCTTGTGGACAAGGGTCTGCTCTGGGATTCAGAGACCAGCTCTGCCACAGACTGTGTGTGTGTGTGACGATGTGTAATCCTCCTCCTCTATGCCTCAGTTTCCCTGGCTGTAAAATAGGGAGGATGTTTTCTAACTCATGGAGGGACTGTTGAGATTTTTTGACGCACCCAGGTTTCAGTGGGATGGGGCATGAATATGTTTACAGGCAATAACGTCTGGGATTATCACAACAAATGTAATGGGATGAGGCACCCAACTCCATTAACCTCCTTTGAAATGCCCAGCCACAACTCCTGAAAGAATTGTTTAAAATCATTTTCGTCTTTCCTCTGCTGCCTTTGCCGGCAGCCTGAGTGAAACCCAAGACAGCGCGTGGAAGGGTTTCCAATGACAACCTGTGTTTATATTTCCAACCAGCAGATGGCGGTGCTTTGTCATGACTTTACCACGTACCACGTGATTTTAGAGTTCACGGTTCTTGGGGAAAGTGTCTTGCAATTAAATAATTTCCAAACAAATCTACCCAAAATGCAAATGTCTCTACAACAGGAGCATTGATTTGACTCTGGGAGAGTTGGTAACTGCAGCTTTACCCCACCACTCAAAACCGGGTATTTCGAATTATTTCCCCAGTATTTTAACTCGCGTATTTAACCCCCATTTCAACATAAATGAGCAATTTAACGGTTCATTGTCCATGTGTAAAGGGATGTTTTCATTCGCATTTTATCTCAATTTGCATTTTCAACAATGTCACGTCATCTACATTTGTACTCACCTTTAACCCCTGTTTTACTACAAATGCTTTTCCCCCACGCAACACAGAACAGGTCATCTCGTCAGCTAAGAAAATAGGTATTAATGGTTTCCTAATTAAAGATCAGGCCCATAATATTATTCAAGGATTGTGTTTAAATTAGCTCTTTACAGAAACCTGTAACTGTTAGGAGGAGATGTATTTTAAGCAGCGTCAGTACTCAGGCTGTTTCAAGGCGCTGCAGCCCGTTTTAAGGCCTGTGGCATCCCCTGCAGCAGGGCTGGGAGGTTTTTGTACAGCTCTGCTGTGAGGCTCTGTCACTGTGCCAGACGCAGGGCGCAGAGATACACCGCTGTGTCTGCCAGCTCCAGGGCTGCGATGTTCAGAACTGTGGAGGTGTCGTTCGCCTGCGAAGAAAACCTCTCCTGGGCGAAATCTGCAGTATCACTGAACGTGCTTCCTTTTGCTCCTCTCAGGAGGATGTACTGCGGGGCTCGGTTCGGGTACTGGCGGTACCAGTAGAGATAGACACCAGCAGTGTAGCTAGTTTCATAAGAACAGCTGAGGGTCACGGTGTCGCCTTGTGATCTGGGCACCGCGGGTTCATTGGACCGGATCGAGTCACCCAGCACCGCACCTGCAACGAGACACTCACGTTCAAGGACAGCCAGGTGCGTTGGCAGGTCTAGGCTGTGAATTTTAAAATAGCCCAAGGGGTTTATCCGCCTGATTTCGAACAAATTAAGGTTAGCGCAAAAATTAAGGTTAAAGCTAGCAGGGGCGTTCAGATCTGGGTCAGGGTTAGGATCTGGATTCGGATTCTGGGTAGAACGGGAGTTGGGAGCCGAATTCCATGACGTTTCTTCAAAAAACCCAGAGCCCGGTTACCTAGTAGGTTAAAGATCCAAAGGTGGAGAATGAAACGCGTCTCCATGGTGCCTCAGACAGCTGGAGCCAGACAAGCTGAGTGGTCGCTGCGAGAAGAATTTAAAGGCAACTTCTCGGAAGGACTGGGAGAGGTTAGTGCGAGACCGGCCTAGCAGAAGAGGGAGGGATTCGGGAAATGCGTAACAGACACAGGAAACGGACTGGGTTCTGCAATTGAAGCGCAGGTGAGAACTCGTGGGACAAATTCCTTCCACTGCACTTCCTGGAAGGACAGTTTCTGGCTTTCTGTCGTTTTTTCTGATTCATTTTCCTTTTATTGTACTTCTTGTTGCTACGTGGTGAGAAGTGAATTAAATACATTGTGGGACGTCTTAAAAGCTCTGTGTTGTGTGTGCCGGTTTTGTGAGTGTGGGTGTGTTTCTATCTGTCTCTATTGTTTGTGTTTGCACGTGCGCGTGTGTCTGCATGCTTCTGTGTGTTGTGTCTTTGTGTATCTCTCCCATTGGCCCCATGCTGGTTTACTCTAGCTGGGGGAATCCAGCCCCAATGGAAGTACAGCTGACTGAGACCTATGGTGGACCTGGGCCAGCTGACTCCATCTGGCCCACAGTGATTCACCGCAGCTGAGGAGCAGACCCAGAGTGGGTAAACTGAGGTTAATCTGAAGTAACACAATGGTGAATTAGGGGCATAAATCTCCATGGGTGTCAATTCGTGTGGTTTATACCAGCACCATCATCTCGTTTAACCATCTGTCTGTTGCCTGGGAATTCTACTCTGCAGTTGTTTTTCTCATGATGATAAAGCCCAGGGGGTGGTTTTTTTGTACAGGCTTCTCTATTAAACGCCTCACAGTGTCTTCCCACAGAGCATAGAAATACATCGCCGAGTCCGTCGGCTCTAGCTCTTTAATTATTAAAGTGAAGAATTTTGAGGATTTCCTGAATTCTGCAGAAAACCTTCTCCCGCTCCGTTCTTTTTAGCGTTATTCTGAAATATTCGGAAGAGGAAATCCATTGCTCCTGATCGTTGCTGTCTGTACCAAAATAAGTAATAATACTTGTATCCAGTGGAGAAAGTACACTCCAGGGTGACAGTCTGAACCCCCAACTTTTCCAGCTCTCCTTGTGTTTGCGTGACACTGCCTTGTCCCTGGCTGGAACCTGCACGGAAGGAAAGAGAAAAAGTTCACCCTAATTAAGCATGTAAAACTATTGCACATCTTCAGCCAGTCTCGTGTGAGGAGAACAGAAGCCTTTTAGGACTCAGGGCCTCCCAGAAATGGGAAGATTGTTTTTACGCATCTTGTACAAAGAGAATGTCGCAGGCACAGACTGAGGATGGGTTTGCCCCACGCTCTAGGTAAGGCAGCAGTGAAGCTGTGAATGGAACCTCGGAGTCCTGAGTCCTAATCATCCATGCTCTACCCACTACAGCATGATCCCCACTCGGGGCTGGATATAGGATCCAGGAGTCCTGATGCTCAGTCTAACTGCTCTCAACCACTAGACTCTCCTCCTGTCCCAGAAGTGGGACGAAAAGCTCAGACCCCTTCTTTTAACCTGCTACACCGCTGCTCTCCTCCCTCGGCTATGAACAGAACCCAGGAATTCTAGCTTCCAGTTTCCCCCTTTTCAAACCCATTAGGTAACAGAAGTTCTAACTTTCGTTTCCCTTTTTAGCGGACACTTACTCAAAGATAGAAATGCTGTTGCTGTCCAAAGCAGGATTTCTGGAGCCTTCGTGGTTAAATATATTGTTTCCAGATCTTCAGGGGGCAAAAGTCACCACAATGATGGGTGAATACAGGAACCTGGATAGAATAGAATCTTATGGTGAAGTTTCTCTCACAGAATCAAACCAGAGAAATTAAATCTGTGGCAAGACCATTTCGTCCTCTCCTATAGACCCCAGTTAAAGGCTGTTTCCCTCACCATGTAACAGCTAATACCCTCCGGTAGCGTTTACCCTGCTCACGGTGGATTTGGCTTGTTCCTGTCACGTGACACCTTTCTAACCTCCAGATCGCTTCAGTAACTCAGTAGAAGCAATTTAGTTCTGTCTCGTCTTCGAAGACAAGAGCTCAGCAAGAATCACAAGGTCGACCAGGGTTTTACTTTTGAAAAAAGCTAACACCAAAAAAAAAAAGTCTAGTCAGGACCCTCCCTCCTCACAGCCCAGCGAAATATTGTGCGCGGGATCTTTCTCCAGAGTGAAGCAAAATTAAGCTAATTGACTCAAGACATGGGGATCTGGGCCATTGACTCCAATGGCGAGACAGCTGATTTATGCCAGTTGGGGTCTGGCCCATTGAATCTAAAGGAGCGACCTTGATTTGCACCAGCTGATACTTTGCCCCATTTACGCTACTGGAGCGAGATCTGATTCCTACCTGCTGGGGTCTGGCCCCAAAAGCAGACGGAGCTATTCATGGGAATTGCGGTGTGACAGGTACTGACATCGGGCTCATGAGATTCTGGGTGTTTTGGGAGAAGTAGGGGGATGGTTCCTGGAAAAGGGTAACATTTCCACACAGTTAGTGCCCGTGCGGTTTCCATCACACCCTGCATCGTTTGATTCAAACCCCTGCTTGTGGCTTGCGGTGTCTCTTTACATGATTTCTATCTGCGCAGGTTTTGTCTCCGAGTCAAGAGAAAACTGAGCTCTGGATTTTGTAAAAGCCCCTCTATTAACCCACCCGCCGTGGTAATCTAAGGCCCTCTCAGAAACACATCGACTAATTTTTCAGTTTTAACACCGCAATTCTCAGACCCACGTATTTTTCGACTCGCCTGAAATCCCGTAACAACCGACTCCCAGCCCCGTTGTGCTCGGTTCCAGCAGACCTTGGGCAGAGGTACTTCGTCTGCCCGCTGCTGTCCTGTTTATACCAGTGTATGTCATAACCTGCATCTTCAGTCGAGAAAGTACAGCCCAGTGTGACAGAGTCACTTTGTACCCCGGTCAGCTGCCCTTGTCTCTGGGTGACACTGTTCTCGGTACTTGATCCTGCAAAAAACAGTAGATGCAAATTCACTATAAAATTAGCACAGTTGTGTCTGCTGTCAACTGAGAATCTCAAAGGGTTTTCCAATAGATGTGATCTATCTATCCTTCCCCGTTCTGGAATATATAATTATTTGTCTATCTCTGTATTTTTTCTCCATCATTTTTTAGAAAGGCTCAAGCGGAGATTTTCAAAGCTGCCCAAGAGATGCAGATGTTTTAAAATTAATGTGATCTGGCTGTCCAAATCCGATAGACAGCTTTGTAAATCAGCCCTAATACAGAATGGCATTTTTTCTTCATATTAAACGGCGTGTCTCTTTGTAAAAGGAGGATAAATTTCTTCCCTAAATACCACGATATTCAATTTTATAGTTCAGGGATTTTCGTTTTCACCCTAAATATGATAAGAGCTGAAGCTGAGTGGCCTTTAAAAACACATTTCGACTTTCATACTTGTATTCATTCATAAAGAAAAACACAAACATTGACCTCACCTGATAACAAAAGTAGAATATAGAGCTGTACAACTAAACACAGCATGCTGCAACTTCAAATTAACCTCGTGGTTACTCTGTGTCTGTAGCAAGCAAGAGAAGATTTCTTCCGCTTGTGTTAGTTTGTTTGTTTTTTCTATTTTTAATTATTCTGCTTGAGGTAAAGAGGCCTGCTTTTCCTGTAAGCCCATCTTCTATTTCTTTCCTGCCCTTTGATAGCGGAGAAGGATGGCTCAGTGGTTTGCGCATTGACTTGTTAAACCTAGCGTTGTGAGTTCAATCCTTGACGGTTCCATTTAGGGAACTGCGATTAAAAAGAAAAACAGTACTTAGTCCTGCTAGTGAAGGCAGAGGGGGCTGGACTCATTTTAATGGGAATCTGGTGTCCAAACCCCCAAATCATCTTAAAACTCTGAGACCAAGCATTTCCTGTCTACCACACAGTTGGGACTTGATGATGATGATGACAATGGCACCCAGAAGATAAAAACTGAGATTTAGTCAGCCTGTGGAACTCCTTGCCAGAGGATGTTTTTGAAGGCCAAGACTATAACAGCATTCAAAAGAAGAACTAGATAAGTTCATGGAGGATAGGTCCAACAATGGCTATTAGCCAGGATGGGCAGGGATGGGGTCCCTAGCCTCTGCCAGTATCTGGGAATGGGGACAAGGAATGGATCATGTGATGATCACCTGTTCTGTTCATTCCTCTGCAGCACATGGCATGGACATTTTCAGAAGACAAGACACTGATCTAAATGGACCTTTGATCTAACCAGGTATGGCAGTTTTTATGTTCTTATTGAACTTTAGGGCTTCAGTAATTCAAACGTATTTTTATTTAAATCAAAAGAGCAAAAATTTCCAGTGCAACTAGACAAGATCCACCTATAGGCGGACCACCAGAATGGAATAAAATTTAGACCAAAAAAAATTGTCAAGTGGAAAAACAGAGTGCCTTCCACTCTATGTTGCCCTGAGCAATCTTTCACTTTTTGTACAGGTACAGCTATTACCCTACTCCACAGTGGGTCTGATAACACGGTAGTTCACGGAGGAGTCCTGGAGAGACACCTCTTCAATTTTCAAGGTCAGACGCATCTTATTAATAAAATAATCATTATCCTCCCAAGTACAAAACTGCTGAGAATTTCCCAAGAGCAAACTTGTTCCCATCAGCAGACATGAAAGCAGTGAGTCTGGGGTGGGGTGGGGTGGGGAAGATAGTTAAAGGCAAAGGTTTCTAGAGAGAGACCAGAAGGTTTATTTAGCAATGAGACAAGCTGCTTGAACAAAATCACAATCACCTGGGCACAGAGTCACTATAGAAAAGCTTAGAATCAAACAGGGGCCCATGATTTCAGCAAAGCGGTCCCCATTTTGAGATTCACAAGGCGGCAGTGCAGGGCCGTCAGGGGACCGGCGGGGGAAGCAAGTCGGGCAATTTGCCCCTGGCCCCGCAGGGGCCCCACCCATGAGAATTTCGGAGGCTCCCTCCACCTTCCCCATACCCTGGTGCCTCAACGCTGCATGCAGGAGTGGCCCTGGACCCTGACCCCAGCCCGAGCCCAGCCCTCTGGGGCCTGAGCACCTCCTCTCGGAGCCAGGTGGTAAGGGGGCAGGGCTGCGAGCTGCGGGCTGAGGGGCTGGAGCTCAAGTCCGGTGGAGACACGCAGCTGCCGCTCTGTCCAGGGCTGCTTCTAGATGCGCTGCGCTGAGCCTCTGGGAGACGGGGAGGTGGGAGTAAGCAGCATGGTCAGCCCCTCTGGAGCCCGACACCCCCTGATTCCCACTCCGAGCCCAGCCCCTCTGAGCCGGGCAAAACCCCTGACCTCCCCCCACTGCCCTGGGATTCCCCAGCTCCGGGAGCCCAGCCCTCTGAGCCAAGCATCCCCTGACCCCACAGCCCTGACCACAGTTCTGAGCCCAGCCCGAGCCCAGCCCTCTGGAGCCAGGGCACCCTCGACCCTCCTCTCAGGAGCCCTGACCCCAGCTCTGGAGCCCCAGCCCTCTGAGCCGGGCACCCTGACCCCATCCCTCCCACAGCTCTGAGCCCCCAGCCTGAGCCCAGCTCCTCTGAGCCGGGCACCCCTGACCATCCTCCCACAGCCCTGACCCCCAGCCTGAGCCCAGGACCCTGAGCCCTAGCACCCCCTGACTCTTCCCCCACAGCCCTGATTCCCAGCCTGGAGCCTGTGGCCCCTCTGGAGCCCGACACCCCCTGATTCCCACTCCGAGCCCAGCCCCTCTGAGAGCCGGGCATCCCCAACCCCATCCCCAGTTCCTGGACTCCCAGCCTGAGCCCAGCCCTCTGAGCCGGGAACCCCAACCCCATCCCCAGAGCCCTGACCCCAGCCCGGGAGCCCAGCACTCTGGAGCTTGGGAACCCCCAACCCCATCCCCCAGAGCCCTGACCCCAGCCTGAGCCCAGCCTCTGAGCTGGGACTCCCTGACCCCATCCCTGCGCTGCCCTGACCTCCCAGCTCCGAGCGCCTCCAGCTCTCTCTGAGCCAGGCAGCCCCGACCCAAAGCCCAGCTCCCCACTCGCCGTGGCAACAGCAGCGTGACCCTAGACAGCAACAGCCCATTGGCACTCAGCCATCACCATCACCCAGTGACAGCCCATTATGTAATTGAAAATGTATTAAAACATTTAATGTTTTAAATAATGTATTTTATGTGATTTTCAACCATATACATAAAAAATTAATTGTTGAATGTATTTTCACTGGTTATTTTTTACATTTCCAAATACATGTTACTATAGTATTGCAATCCTCTCTTTTTTATTGGCGGAAGGGGTCCCCAAAATTGCTTTGCCCCAGGCCCCTGAATCCTCTGGGTGGCTCTGCTACTAGAAACACCATAATGTGGTCTCATTTCTGGAGCGGCTCCTCTGTCTACTGCAGCAACACCTCTGTCGGGCTCTTGTCTGGAGCTGCACAGGGGGCAATCGGGAGAGCAGAAGTGCTGGCTTCTGCAGGAAGGAGTCGCGGTTTTTAAAGGAAGGAGAGTAGGCAGGAGGGGCTAGGTTAGTTTTGTTTGTTTATTGTTGCTAGTTGAACTGCGCGGGTGATCTTACAGCTGAAGCCAGAGATATTTTGCATTCAGCTCCCCTTGTAAGGGGAAGATGGTCTTCCCTATTGGAAATAAGCTTGTGTCAATGGACTCACAGATCGTGCCCACTTCGTGGCCCCGTGCAAGGGTCCGTAAGCGGGGGTGCCTTCAGTGTGACAGCCTTCCTCGGGGGTCCACTGCCTCAGGGTCAGGCCCTCCACCTCCTGGAGCCGCACCTCCTCTGAGCCTCAGCACGTCTGTCTTCTGCCGTGGGCCCCTCAGGGAGTTCCCCTCCTGCTCTCGTTTGGGCCCCCTGGCCTTCCTCACCCCAAAGGGGTTGATGCAACCCTGTTCTCTAGACTGAGTGACTCAGCCTGCATAAACAGGAGGTTTATTGAGAGCTTGAACACAGCACAGGAAACCCTCAGGGCCTCAGGCCTGGCCTCCTCAGCACAACATATCCCAGTCCTCCCTGCATCCAGGTGGCTCCTGCCTGCTTCCCATCGTCTGCCCCAGCCCCTGCTTCCCAGCTGGGCCTCTCTGATATCCCAGTGCCAAGCTCCCTCTGTCCATTGTCTTCCTCCTCCAGGTAAACAGGGTTGTAAAACAGGAAGGCCTGGTACTCTCTGTCCTCTCAGCTCTCTCTGGCTGGAACCGGCTGGTCAGGCTCACCAGGGTCCTCTCTGCATCCCATTGTCCTCCCCACTGGCCAGAACTCGCGCTGTGTCTCCCTGGGGCCAAATGAGCTGGTCTCCAGGTCACCAGTCACCAGGGGGTCTCCATCCTCCAGGCCATTGGCTGAGGTTGAAACCTGAAGTCCCTCTCTGGTCCTCTCTCTGTAACAAACTCCTCTCCCTCACCTTCGTTAAACTAGGTAACACCTAGGACATTGGAGTCCCACCCGGCTGTGCATGCAAAACCACTGGAAAACACAGAAAACCCAAGAACAAAACCCCATTTTGTCACATTTGCAATGAACTTCTTAGAAGACAAAGAACAGGAGTAACTTGTGGCAATTCCTTAGAGACTAGAACAAATTCTGATTTGAGCATGAACTTTCATGGCTCAAAGACACCATAATAGAGGAACAACTTAAAATGTAAAACCCAAATTAAAAAAAAACAGTAAAAGAACTAAAAAGAGCTTCACCTATGGCTTAACAACAACATGTAAAAAGCAGTGGAAAGATAAAAAGGCATCTTTTTAAAAGTGGAAGTCATTTCCTAGTGAGGTAAATAGAAAGGAGCATAAACATTGCCTAATTATGTAAAAATGTATTAAGTTAGCCAAAGAGGAGTTTGAAGAACGGCTAGCCAAAACTCCAAAGGTAATAACAAAATGGTTTTAAGCTGAATGCACATCAGAAGCAGGCAGCTCCGCTAAACAACCAGTGTGGGCACCTGACTATTGAGATACAAAAGGAGTGGCTAAAGACCATAAAGTCATTATGGAGAAACTAAATGATTCTTTGCTTCAGTCTTCATGGCTGAGGATGTTAGGGAAATTCCCAAACCTGAGCTAGTTTTTGTAGGTGACAAATCTGAGAATTGTCACAGACTGAGGTGTCACTAGAGAAGATTTGGGAAATGAATTGATAGTTAACAGTAATAAGTCACTGGGACTAGCTGGCATTCACCAAGAGTTTTGAAAGAACTCAAATGTGAAGTTGCAGAAATATTAACTATGGTTTGTGATCCATCCTTTAAATTGGGCTTTATGTACCCAATGACTGGAAGACAGCTAATGTTAAGCCAATATTTAAAAAGGGGGCTCTAGAGGTGATCCTAAGCAATTACAGACCAGTAAGTCTAACTTTAGTACCAGGAGGAATAATCTTGTAGATCTATAGATTAACATCAGATAGAGCTATAGCATGAAAGCTGTGGGCAGGTCACCACGGGATGCTGACAAAGGAAATTGCAGGGGAAGGCAAGAGATATAAGCAGTTAGCAAGCCAGAGAGCAACGAGTTGTCAGATCAATCAGAGATTCACCTCCAGCAGCGAGGTGTGAAACCGTGAGGAGAAATTGTTCTTGGGAGCCATGTTATTCACAGTCTTGTTTAGTTCTCAACTGATGAGAAGAATTTGCTTAGCCTGCAGATGAATTTGAGTCAGCAGTTTGGAGTCTTGAGCCCTGTGTTTTCCCAGCTGCTGCAGACGGTGTGTGGCCATCCTACAGCAAAAACTTTAGGACCAGACTCAAAGAGAAACTGCTGAGCTCCAGTTCATCTGCACCTAATAACACTCAGTTTAGGACTAAACAAAGACTGTGAATGGCTTCAAGCAATTACAGAACCAGTTTCCTCCTCCCTTGGTTTTCACACTCAGCTGCTGAACAGGGCCCCATCCTCCTGATTGATCTAACTCGTTATCTCTAGCTTGCTTGCTTGCTTATATATACACACCTGCCTCCTGGAAATTTCAACTGCTTGCATCTCAAGAAGTGGGTATTCACCCACGAAAGCTCATGCTGCAAAACATCTGTTAGTCTATAAGGTGCCACAGGATTCTTTGCTGCTTCTACAGAACCAGACTAACACGGCTACCCCTCTGATACTTTAGTACCAGGCAAATTAGTTGAAACAATTGTAAAGAATAAAATTATCAGACACATAGAAGAACATAAATTGTTGGGCAAAAGTCAACATGATTTCTCTAAAGGGAAATCATGTTTACTAATCTATTAAGAGTTCTTTGAAGGGGTCAAACAAACATGTGGATAAGGGGAATCCAGGTGGATATAGAGTACTTAGATTTCCAGAGAGCCTTATTGACAAGGTCCTCACCAAAGGCTGTTATGTAAATTGTTGTCGTGGGATAAGAGGGGAAGATCTTTTCACAGGATTGAGACCTGGCTAAAAGACAGCAACAAAGGGCAGGGAATTAATGGTAAATTCTCAGAATGGAGAGGGGTAACTGTGGTGTTCCCCAAAGGTCAGTCCTAGGACCAATCCTATTCAATTTATTCCTATAAATGATCTGAGAAAGGTGTAAACAGTGAGGTGGCAAAGTTTGCAGATGATACTCAACTGCTCAAGATAGTTAAGACCAAAGCAGAACACGAAGAAACTTCAAAAAGATCTCTACAAAACTAAGTGATTGGGCAATCAGAAGCGATGCAAGGACTCACCCATGCAGTACATCCTGCTGGTCATCCGGGGGAATTAGCCTTCCAGCCCAGAGCACCCTCTGCAGGCCAGTGTCTCACCTGCCATTGTCCCTTGTGTCCCTCCTGATCCCAGTGTGCCTCATGTCAGAGTTCTGCTCCCACCAGTAACCCACAAACTGGGTCTCCCCACCCAAGGGAACCCCAGCCCCTATACCCACCTTGCTTCAGTGTCTACTGCCAATCACCATCTAGCCCCTGCTCACTGGGGCAGACAGCAGTTGTTAAACCACTCATCATCATCAAGTAAGAACCAGTTGCCTCTTGCCCTGGAGGCAGCTCTAGGCATTTTGCTGCCCCAAGCACAGCAGGCAGGCTGCGCTCGCTGGCTTGCTCTGCAGAGGGTCCGCTGGTCCCACGGAGCCCTCGTGGGACCTCCCGCAGCCATGCCTGTGGAGGTCCGCCGATGCCGCTGACCAGCGGACCTCCCACAGGCATGCTGTCGAAGGCACTGCCTGTCTGCGTCCCCAGCGGCGATCGCAGAGCGCCCCCACGGCTTGCTGCCGCCACGCCAAGCACACGCTGATGTGCTGGGGCCTGAGCCGCCCCTGCCTCTGCCATTCCCAGGCTACACTTCTGTAGCCCCAGCACCTTCCTGGCCTTTAGCACAGCCTCGTGCAGCCTGGGTGTTTTTCAGGCTGAGGTCTCTAGCCCTCTTGGCCTTCCCTAGCCCTTCTGCTCCTCTCTAGGTACCCTGCTCTGCTCCTCAGCAGCCAGGTCCTTCTCTCCACAGTTAAAGAGAGACTCTTACAGCTCCTTAAAGCCCTCAGTCCTTTATAGGTCAGAAATCTGATTGTGTGGCCCCAGCTGTGGCTGCCTCCAATCAGCCTAGCTTTTTCCCTGCCACATCCCTCTCCCAGGGCTGTTTTAAGTCCTTCAGGGTAGGAGCAGGTGACCACCCTGCTAAGCAGCAAACAAAAATGGCAAATGAAATTTAATGATAAATGTAAAGTAACGCGCATTGGAAGAAATAACCACAACTATAAGGCACAATATGATGGGGGCTAATTTAGCTACAACTAATCAGGAAAAGATCTGGAGTCATCATGGATAGTTCTGAAGACGCCCACGCAGTATGCAGCAGTGGTCAAAAAGGCAAACAGGATGTTAGGAATCATTAAAAAGGGGATAGAAAATAAGATGGAGAGTATCTTGTTGTTCTTTATATAAACCATGGTACACCTACATCTTGAACACTGTGTAGAGATGTGGTCTCCTCATCTCAAAAAAGATATACTGGCATTAGAAAAGGTTCAGAAAGGGGCAACTAAAATGATTAGGGTTTGGAATGGGTCCTGCATATGAGGAAAGATTAAAGAGCTAGGACTCTTTCAGCTTGGAAAAGAGGAGACTAAGGGGGGGATATAGATAGCAGATATAAAATCATGAGTGATGTGGAGAACGTGGATAAGTGAAAATTATTTACTTGTTCCCATAATACAAGAACTAGGGCCACCAAAATGAAATTAATGGGCAGCAGGTTTAAAACAAATGCCAAGGAAGTTCTTCTTCACACAGTGCACAGTCAACTTGTGGAACCTCTTACCTGAGTGAAGTTGTGAAGGCTAGAGACTATAACAATGTTTTAAAAAAGAGAACTGGATAAATTCATGGTGGTTAAGTCTCAATGGATATTATCCAGGATGGGTAAGTGAATGAGGTCCCTAGCCTCTGTTTGTCAGAGGATGGAGATGGATGGCAGGAGAGAGATCACTTGATCATTGCCTGTTGTCTATTCCTCTGGGGCACCTGGCATTGGCTACTGTCGGTAGACAGGATACTGGGCTAGATGGACCTTGGTCTGACCAAGTATGGCTGTTCTTATGTTATGTTGCTGTAAAATGCAGATTCCATCTCTCTCTTTGCTCTTCTGGAAGTCTTGAAAAAGGAGGTAAGAAATGCTAATTAATACTATCACTACAAGTACTGAAATACAGCAGAGCCGCATCCAGTTGGCAGCACCCTCTCTTTTATGTGTGTAGTACCTTTACTCAAACAGAGCTTATACACTGAATCAAATGCTGCTTCAGTCATTATGGTCCAACATCCCACAAGCAAAGTAGCTGCTGGAAGAGAGCGGAGTATTCTGAAAAGAGACTTACAGTAGAAGTGAAGAAAGACCCAAGGGCATTTTCTAGCCTCATGGCTCTGAGTTGAGTGGTGTTAATTTATTGGTACCTCAGACATTCAAGGCAGTGAGATACACTGGCTCCTGTCCCATCTCCGCCTGAGTTTTTGCGCCTCAGGCTCATCACATGACACATAACCCAGGTTGCGGTTTCATATCTGCCTCCACTTGCTAGGCACCAAGATAAACTACCTTCTTGCGGCTCTGAAACCCCGGCCATAGGACTTCTTCCAGCAGCCTCATCCAAGAGAGGGGAGAAATTTAATGTGTGTAAATTTGACTGTATAAGTTAATTTTGTGTGGATGAGTCACGTGGTATGTGGTTGTATCTAGAATATACTGGATTATATGTCTAATTTACAGGTCAAATGTCCAGGATGACATGAGGATTTATGATGATACTTGACATCAATTTAGTAGAACAGTGCTGGAAAACTTCAGGACAATTTTGTACCATTTTTTGGTAGATGTGAGCTGAATGAAACGGCCATTAGGTGGCAGCACTTCATTATGAACTTGCTATTTCCTTCCAGACGAGGACAGGTCACAATTTTATTACATTTTCTGTACAAATAAACACACTGGGTCCTCAAACAGTTCTATTATTTCATTTTGTTTTGGGATTATGGAGACCCTGCTACTTTCAATCCAGTTTATATTTCCTGTGATTTGCAATTTCCACTGCAACTGTAAAGCCTGCTGAAGGGTAGGCAGGGTATTAATCGCTAAAATTAATGGGGTTTGGGTATTCAGGATGGGATTTCTAAAGCAGACTAAGAGAGTTAGGTGCCCAAATCCCTTTTAATTTCAATGGATTTGATTATCCTTTGAAAATTCTAGTATCAATATAACTCTGGGAGTTATTATTTCAGTTCATGCGTAACTCTTATTCAGAGGGGCCAGCACAAATTAAATACATGCACTGAGGGCTGAAGTAAGACTTAAAGGCTGCATAGTCCTTTTGCTGATCAAATGAACAATTGCAGCTGTGATTTTCAAATGATCCCTGGGAAGTTAGGCATTTAAATCCCTTTGAGTTTCAATAGAATTTGTGTGCCTAACACCATGAGGAGCCTGTGACAATTCCAGCCTTCAAAACTAGGCATTTATTCAGCAGACTCATAGATTTGTAAGGCCAGAAAGGTCCATTATGAACATGTAATCTGCTCTCCTGTATCACACAGGCCAGAGAATTTCACAGATGCTCCCTGAACCAATCCCACAATGTATGGCTCAGCTGTAGTATATTTTTAGAAAGAGAAATCTAATTCTGTTTGAACCATCCAAGTGATGAAGAATTGACCACATCGTTAGATAAATTGAATTTTTTTTGCCTGTGTGATATATGAGGGGGTTAGGTTGTGTAACTCCTGAGCCATTCAGTTAGCTACAGAATCCTCCTTAGCAGATGTACCCTAACTGCTTTACCTGTAAAGAGTTAAAAGGTAAACTTAAAATGAGTTGGCACCTGACCAGGGAAACCAATAGGGAATCTGTAGCCTTTCAAATAACTGTTGGGTGTGGGGTCTTTGCTTCTCTCGAGAAGAAGCAGACAGGGTAGCAACATTCTGTAAAGTTTGGGCCAGGTATAAAATCATCAGCATCATACCTAGAAACTACTCATTTGAAAGCACAGGTACGTAAGTAGATCAGGAATGTCTAGTTAGATGTGATTAGATTTAATTTGTCATTTGGGGGTTTTGGATTCCTCTGTGCTAATCCCAGGTGCTTTTGTTTTGGTTTTGTTTGCTTGTAACCTTGAAGACAAAATGGACCAAGAAAGTCATTTTTGGTGTTCAATCCCTAACAGCCTGAGTTTTCAGATGTGTTGTATTTCTTTTTCAATAAAATTTACTTTTTAAAGAACATGATTAGGTTTCTGTGTCTCAGGAGGTAAAGGTTTGTGCATGTTAATCAGGCTATACAACAGCTGAGCTTCCCTTTTCTTTTGTTTTCTTCTCAGCTGCCCTGAGGGAGGAGTGGAAAAGCCGAGGGCCTCAGAAAATCTTCCCACTTGAGGTTTTTCTGGATTGGTAAAAGGCAGTTTTCACTTGGGTGGTGGCAGCATTACCAGCCTGGAGTGGCCAGTATTAATTTGTGGAGTCCTGCGCGCCCCACCTTCTGTACTGAAGTGCCAGAGTGGGGAATCAGCCTTGACAGTCTGACTTTGCCTGCCCCAGTTTCCAGCCACTGGATCTCTTTCTGATTTTCTCTGCTAGATTAAAAACCTCTGCTACCAGAAATCTTCTCTCCATAAAGGTCCTTCCGGCTCTTGGGTCTCATTCTGGTTTGTCTCCTTTCAGCTCTCCCTTTGTGGTGAATTTCTGAGCACAGTTGTGGTGCTGATTCCCAGAATTCAGTTAGGAGGTCTCATCTCCAGGAACCCAGCTGCAGCACTTCCCCTCACTCCACACGCGCGCACGCACACACACACACACACCCTCCTGCTGTCTATGGTCTTCTCCCTAACTTCTGCATGTAGGAGTCAGTTTCAGGGAAGAAGAGCTGTAAAATGTTTGTGCAGGGCTTCCTGTTGAATCACATCAGCGTGTGTGTCTGTGTGGAAAGCACAGAAGTACACCTGTTGGGTCCTCAGCTCCAAACCCGTGATCCTCAAACTGATGGAGCTTTTCAGATTTCTGGAAGTCCGCAGTAGAGCATCTCTCTCCCAGTCTCATTCTCCTTCTTTGATCCTGTGGGAATATCTGGTAGGAAAACAAGCTCTTCTGCCTGATATTGTTTGTACCAGTACACAGAATAATAGCTAGTCAGTTTCTAAACGCAGTCCAAGGTCACAGACTCTTGGGCCGGCTCTAGGCAAGCCAGCAAACCAAGCACATGCTGCTTGGAATGGCACATTTTCAGGGTGAGCATTCCAGCCATTCCCTGCCCCTTGTTTTTCGTGCTTACGGCGGCAAAAGCCTAGATCCGGCCCTGGCAGCAGCAGCGCATCGAGCGAGGGCGGTGCCTTGGCGCTGCTGAGGTTCAGCAAGGAGGAGCGTCCTGCACCTTGTGGCTGGGCTTGCCAGGCTCCCAGCGGGGACACTGGGACTGGGGCCAGCCCATGGGGCACACGGAGCTGCCTGCAGGTGCCGCAGGGTGGCCGGCCTCAGGCGCCGCAGCCGGGCTGAGCAGCAGATCGAGCCGCCCAGGCAAACTGGGGCAGGTGGCCCAGCAGCAGCAGGGCTGGCAGAGCCGCCGGCCGCTGCCATGAGGCCCGCATCCAGCTCTCTGTGGCCTGACTCCCTTTGGGGCTACTCCCTGCTCCACATCCTCAGCCATTCTGCCAGGGTGGTCCCCTGGCTCTGCCTCCCACGTCCCGGTCACTCCTGGGAGGTGGGAGTCTCTGGCTGGCTGGGACCCTGGGCTGAGGCCGTTCACCAGGAGCCCCACTGCTTACTCCCTGACTCCTGCCAGCAACCAGACCAACTGGAGGTGAGGGGAGTGGCAGCCAAGAGTCAGCACTGGTGGGAGACAGCCCAGGCTGGGGTGGTGGTGGGTATGTGGGTGGGGGAGGGCACTGCTGGGGGGTGAGAGCCCAGGTCTCAGGTGGGGGCAGCTGGGTCAAATTTTTTTTGCTTGGGGCGGCAAAACCTAGAGCCAACTCCTGCACAGACCCACCCTCCATGCCTCCGCCACTGCCAGCTGGGTCTGCATTACAGCATCTTTCTCTATGCTGGAGCCTGTTGGCAAAAGCTGGGGTGAAGGAGAGGTTAGTTGTAGAATGTTGCCATTGATTATCCTGATAATCTTCGTCACTGTTACCTTGGGATCAGGCATGACCCTATTGTTCTTTGCAGAGCACTCCACTACCTCTAGGTGGAAATTAGTAAGAATCAGCTGCATTGCATGGGATGTTGCAAATGATTATTGCAAATATCTATTATTATTAATTATTATTATTTATTTGTCATTCCAACACCATCATCAGTTTTATCACTCAGATTCCCAGTGATTTCCACTGGAAATTTTATCCAGAGAAAGAATGGTCCAAGGACTGTGCAGCATTGTTTATGGCTGATAGGTCCATCAATGGCTATTAGCCAGGCTGGACAGGGGATGGGGGTCTCTCTGGTTCTGGTTTCGCCAGGAGCTGGGAATGGACGACAGGGGATGGATCACTTGATGATTCCCTGTTCTGTTCATTCCCTCTGGGGCACCTGGCATTGGCCACTGTCACTGAAGATTGCAGACACTGGGCTAGATGGACTTTTGATCTGAATTGCAGTGTGGCCATTCTTATGGCTCTCAACCTTCCAGATTACCTGTACCCTGTCAGGAATCTTGATTTGTCCTGGCATACCCCAAGGTTACAACCTCACCTGAAGTTGCTTAATAAATCAGAAATCAAAATACAAACGTTTCACAGCCACCCTATTACTGAAAAATCTTACTTTGTATTTTTACAATTAATGATAAAATAAATCAATTGAATATAAAATATCATATTTAACATTTCAGTGTATAGTATAATACAGCAGTATATACAGCAATAGTAATGTCATTGTGCTCTAAGGAAATTGTTTGTACTGACTTTGCTAGTGCTTTTATGTAAAGGCGTGTCTCTACAGTAAAACTAAGTGAATATCTAGATGAGTTGATGTATCCACTGGAAGACCTACAGGGTTATAACCGCCTCTGATCCAGAAACCAGAATAATCTGGACTTTCCTTCATATAGCTTCTTGGGCCCTTTCATCTTGTCTGCAGATATTATAGGGGTAAGAAATAGATACAAGAGTGGCCATTAATGGGTCAGACCAAAGGTCCATCTAGTTCCTTTTTTAACCCTGGGCAATAGTCTTGGCCTTTGCAACACCCCTCTGGCAAGGAGTTCTACAGGCTGGATCTGTGTGAAGAAATACTTCTGTTTGTCTTAAACCTGCTGCCTATTCATTTCACTCTGAGTGACCCTGGTTCCTTGTTTTATGAGAAGGAGTAAATAACACTTTCTTAGAATCATAGAAGATTAGGGTTGGAAGGGCCTCATAAGGTCATCTATCTTAACTTCCTGCTCAAAGCAGGACCAATCTCAGACAGATTTACCCCAGTTCCTAGATGGTCCCCTCAAGGATTGAACACTGACAGCCCTGGACTATAGCCCTCCAATCATATCCAACTGTAGTCATCTCTTTCCCAGCTGAAAAGTCGCAGTCTATTCATCTTTTCCTCTGCCTGGAAACCACTATTTTAATGCAGGTGGTTTGGAGAGATCAGGAAGGAGTAATCTGACAGCACAACGTCCGGAGCAGAATATGTGTTTTAACAGTGCAGCAATACTCGAGGCTCCCCGCTTCCAACCTCAATGTGCACAACATTATCTGCAGCTGGAAGGGAGGGTTTTTGTACAATCCCTTCTATGTGGATCTGTCACTGTGTTTCTCCATAGGGCGCAGTAATAAACTGCGCTGTCTGCCAGCTCCAGGGCTGCGATGTTCAGAACCGTGGAGCTGTCAGTAGCCTGTGAAGAAAACCTCTTCTGGGCAGAAATTTGCAGTATCACTGAACTCGCTGTGAGGATTTCAGCTCCTCTATGAGAGAAATGTGTACTGCACGGCGCTTGGTTCGGATATGTGACGGAAATCAATAGAGATAGACACATAGGTATCGCTGGTGGTGTAAGAACAGCTGAGTGTCACAGAACTTCTCCAACTGATCCAGCATACTTCGGGTTCGTTGGATTTGACCGAGTCATGCCCAGCGCAGAGCCTGAAAAAGACAAACACATTCAAGAACAACATTTCCCCTGGAGCTAACCCGATGAAAAGATTCCACCTACATTGCAGTTTCAGGAAATTTCAAAGGCGTCTATGAGTTTGGGCGCCAAAACGCAATAGGCATTAATCAGCATATGAGCAGGGGAAGGGGTAGGTTTGGCGATTGGGATTAAGGTGGAAAGGTATGAACAAGGGTTTAGGGTTACGGTGAAGGTGAACTGTCGGGTTGTAGCGTTCGCGTTTTGGTGAAGCATACAGTGGGAAGGGTTACAGTTCAGGGTTCCGGTTCGAGTATAGGGTTGCAGTGGTTGATGGTTATTGGAGTGTCCTACGTTTCCTTAGGTTTCTTTGAAATCCCAGCCCAAGTTACCTAGGAAGAGCTGAATATCCAACATGCTGAGAGAAAACGCGGGTCTTCCACGAGTATCTTCTCTAGCGACCCAGTTTCAAACGCGCAGCTACTGCCGCTGCCTTGGAGGAGCATAAACGACCCGTCTGTCGAGCAGCAACAGCTGTGGGAAGATGAGAAATTAGAAACCAGGCGCAGCAGGAAGAGGGTGAGTCATCGGAGATCCAGGAAACGCCGTGAAATTCAGGTGAAGCCTGCAGCTGAGACTATCAGTGTGCTTCAGGGGAGGGTTTGTAGAGCGAGGGTCTGGCTCTGGGACTCAGTGCGACGATGGGTAATCCCTCTATGCCTCAGTTTCCCTAGTTGTAAAAAGTTGGGGAATTCCCCATCTCCTGTAGGGACTGCTGAGATTTCTTGACACTGCCGTATCACTGGGATTGGACATGAACAAAGCTTATCAGAAATCAGGTGTCTGGGAGCTCTCTCATAAATGTAATGGGATGAGGCACCCAACTCAATGCAACCTCCTTTGAAATGCCCAGCCAGAACTCCTGAAATAATTATTTTAAATTATTTTCGTCTTTCCCTCTACTGCCTCTTTGCCGGTTAGTTGGAAGGCAGAGCCACCTAAGAGAAGACGGAAGGAGTTTCAAAAGACAAACCGCTGTGTTTATATTTCCTCCAGCAGATGCTGACGCTTTGTCATGTTAAGAGAGTCTGTGGTTCTCAGCATTTAGTCTCCGGCATAGCGTCTTGCACCATTAATCAGATTTCCAAGCAAATTTATCCCAAAATACACACGTGTCTGCAACAGGAGTATTGATTTGACTCTGGAGAGTATCTCAGCTTTACCCCCACCACCGCAATAGCCAGTATTTCCAACAATTTCCCCCCTCGTTTAACTCGCCTATTTTACCTCCATCAAACCATAAATGAGCAATTTAACAGTCTATTGTCCATTTTTAAAGTTGAATTTTTTTGCATTTTTATCCTCAATTTGTATTTTCAGCAATAGGTCACTTTATCTACATTTGTACTACCTGCTAACCTTTATTTCAGTACAGATGATTCCCACATGCCATACTACACCAAATATAGATCATCTCAGGAAAGAGGTGTGTAATAGTTCTCCTAATTAAAGATCAGGAGCCCATTATCTTATCCAAGGGCGATGTTTAAAGGCATCTCTTTTTAACTTTTAAGGGAGTTGGCTGTAGTTAAGCTTGGCAGCGTGAATACTCTTCAATATGCTGCTGCCCGTTTTAATGCCTGTACACCATCCCTGCAGCTTGGGGCTGGAGGCGTTTGCTACCCAGCTCTGCTATATGGCTCTGTCACTGTGCTCTGCTGCAGGGCGCAGGAGATACACCGCGGTGTCCATGCCAGCTCCAGCGCTGTGATGTTCAGGAACTGGTGGAGCTGCCACCAGTCTGGGAAGAAAACCTCTCCTGGTGCGAAACCTGCAGTATCACTGAACAGTGCTTCCTTTTGCAGCCTCTCCAGGAGGATGAACTGCAGAGGGCTCAGGTTCAAGGCACTGGCGGTACCAGTAGAGATAGACACCGGCAGTGTGGAAGGTTTCCATCAAGAACAGCTGAGGGTCATGGTGTCACCTGTGTGATCTGGACACCTCAGGTTCACTGGACCGGATCGAGTCACCCAGCACTGCACCTGAAACAACACAATCACAGTCAAGGACATCCAGGTACATCGGCAGAGTCTGGCACAGATTTAAATAACCCAAGGGGGTTATACGCCCTAATTTCAAACAAATTAAGGTTAGCACAAAAAATTAAGTTTAAGGATAGTAGGGGCGTTCGGATCTGGGTCAGGTGTGAGGATCAGAGTTCGGGTTCTGGGGTAGGATGGGGAGTTGGGAGCCGAATTCTGATGCTTTTTCCAAAACCCAGAGCCCGTTACCTAGTTGGTTAAAGACCCAAAGGCTGAGAATGAACCGCGTCTCCATGCGTGCTCAGACAGCTGGAGCCCAGGACAAAGAAACTAATTGAATCGCTAGAGAAGAACATGTAAAGGCAACTTCTCGGAAGGACACAGGAGAGGCCAGGTATATAGACCAGCCTAGCAGAAGAGGCGGTGGATTCCACGGAAATGCAGCACACAGACACGAAACGGACTGGGTTCTGCAATCTGAAGCGCAGGTGAGAACTCATTAGGACAAATTCCCTTCCACTGCACTTCCTGGAAGGACAGTTTCTGGCTTTCTGACGGTTTTTTCTTAATTCATTTTCCACTTTTTATTGTCCTTCTTCTATTGCCTACGTGGTGAGAAGTGGAATTAAAGATATTGTGAGAAGACTTAAAAGCTCTGTGTTCAGTGTGTGCCAGTTTTGTGGGGTTAAGTGTCTTTCTGTTTGTCTCCCTATTGTTTTGTGGTACTTTGCATGCATTGTGTGTCTGCATGCTTGTTATTAGTGTTGTGTCTTGTGTATCTGTCCCATTGGCCCCATGCTGGTTTACTCCAGCGAGGAATCAGCCCCAAGTGGAAGTAGGCTGGCTGACTGAGACCTGTGGTGGACCTGGCCCAGTTGACTCATCATCTGCCCCACAGAGTGATTCACCGCAGTTGAGGAGCAGACCCAGAGTGGTAGTAAAGTGACATTAATCTGGGAGTAATACTGACCGGTGAATGAGGCCCATAAGTCTTCTCATAGGTGTCGGTCATATGGTTTATACCAGCCCCATCATCTGGTTTTAACCATCTGTCTGTGCCATGTAGTTGTGTTTTTCATGGTGAAAGCCCAGGGTGGGTTTTTTTGTACAGGGCTCCCTGATTGAAACGTCCTCTACAGTGTCTTCCCACAGAGCACAGAAGAAAGCACATCGCCGAGGTCCGTCGGCTCTAGCTCTTTAATGGTTAAAGTGAAGAATTTTGAGTGGATTTCCACAATTCTGCAGAAATCGTTTCCTCGGCTCCGTTCTGTTCAGTGTTACTCTACAGATACCCGGAAGAGAAATCCATTGTCCCTGATCGTTGCTGGGTTCTGTACCAAAAATAAGTAATAATACTGGTACCCAGTGGAAAGTACACTCAGGGTGACAGTCTGAAGCTTCAACTTGCTGCTAGCTGCCCTTGTGTTTGTGCGTGACACTGCCTTGTCCTGGCTGGAACCTGCAGGAAGGAAAGAGAAAAAGTTCACCTAATTAAGTATGTAAAACTATCGCACATCTACAGACATTGTCGTGTGAGAGAGAATGAAGCCTTTAGAGACTCACGGCCTCCAGTAAATGGGATGATTGTTTTTACGCATCTTGTACAAAGAGAATGTCGCAGAGGCACAGACTCTGAGGTGGGTTTGTCCCCACGCTCTAGGTAAGGCAGCAGTGTAAGCTGTGAATGGAACCTCAGGAGTCCTGAGTCCTAATCGTCCATGCGCTACCCACTCTACAGCATGATCCCCACTCAGCACTGGCCATTGGACCTTTGGAGTCCTGATGCCAGTGGTCTAACTGCTCTCAACCACTAGACTCTCCTCCTCTCCCAGAAGTGGAACTAGAAATCAGGAGGCCAGACCCTCTCCCTTTAACGCGGCCGCCTCTAGACCCTTTGCTCCTTTCTGCAGGCTGTGAGCAGAGAGAGACCCAGTCATCCTGGCTTCTAAATTCACACCCCTGCTCACAACCCATTAGGTGCACAGAAGTTCCTATCATTTCACTCCTTAGCGGACACTTACTCAAAAGATAGAAATGCTGTTGCTGTCCAAAGCAGGATTTCTGGCAACCTTCATGTTCCAAATATATTGTTTCCCTAGATCTTCAGGGGCTCAATGCCACCACGATGATTGGGAGTGAATACAGGAACCTGGATAGAATAGGAATCTTATGGGTGAAGTTTCTGCACTTTTAGAATCCCTCAAACCAGAGAGAATTAAATCCTGTGGCAAGACCATTTGATGCTCCTTCCTATAGACCCAGTTGAGGCTGTTTCCTCACCATGGCTCACAGCTAATACCCTCCGAGTAAGGCGTTACCTCAAGATCTGCCCGCTGGGGCTTTGGCTTGACATTCCTGTCACGTGGCACCTTTCTGGCTTCCAGATCTCTTTAGCAGCTCAGTAGTGAGACAACTTAGTTCTGTCTCATCTTCGGAACACGGGAGCTCAGCAAGAAACACAGGGTACGAGCAGCTTACTTTTTCAAAGGCCTAAAGACACGCACACACACACACGCACACACGCGCACACACACACACACACACACACAGTTCACATTGCCACAGATCTGGTCAGGACCCTTCCCTGCTCACAGCTCCAGAGAAAATTGTGCATGGGGTTCTTTCTCCAGAGTGAGGGCAAAGTTGCTTCATTGATTCATTTAAGTGTGGGGATCCTGGGCCAAAATGGCTTGACGCTAATGAGCCCTAAGGGTGATTTACAGCCCATCTGGGGTCAGGCCCATTAGATTCAACAGGGCAACCTTGATTTGCACCCAAAGCTGATACTTTGCCCCATTTACGCTAGTTGGGCAGATCGATTCTCACCTGCTGGGTCTGGCCCAAAAGCAGACGGAGCTATTCATGGGAATGTGGTGTGACAGGCCACTGACATCGAATAAGCGAGGCCCATGAGATCGAGGTGTTTTGGGAGAAGTAGGGGATGGTTCCTAGGGAATAGGATGGAGTCCACACAGTTAGTGCCTGTGCGGTTTCCATCACCCGTCTTTTCTGTTTGATCTCAACTCTGCTTGTGGCTTGCGGTGTCTCTTTACACTGGGATTTCTATCTGCGCAGGTTTTGTCTCTCGAGTCAAGAGAAAATGAGCTCTGATTTTGTAAACGCCCTCTATTAACCCAACCATCCTGGTAACCTAAGGACAGGCCTCTCAGCTATAGCTCAGAAACACATCGCCGAATCGCTCAGTTCTAACTCCATGCCATTATCAGACCCACGTATTTCTCGGCCTGGCCTGAAGTCCAGTGAGAACCAGAGAGCTCCCAGCCCCGTTGTGCTCGCCCCGACAGACCTTGGGAAGAGGTACTTCTGTCTGGGCTGCTGCTGTATTTACACCGCTACATTGTACCAGTGTATGCTGCCATCATAACCTAAATATCTTAATTAAACAGTCGTGAAAAGCACAGTGGCCCATTAAAGTGTGAGCAGATTCACTTGTATGCCGGGTCAGCTGTCCTTGTCTTCTGGGTGACACCTGTTCTTCTCGGTACTTGCGAGTCCTGAAAGAAACAGTAGATGCAAATTGACGATAAAAATTAGCACCAGCTGTGTCTGCTGTCAGCCTGAGCATCCCAGAAGGGGTTCCAATAGATGTGACGTACCTGTCCCACGCCTTCCACACACCTTCGCCCATCTATCTTAATCTATCTTGATCCCAGCACACGAGTTTATCTATCCCTAGTCTAGCTGGTGTTGTTGATTGCAGGCCGTGCAACCATGAGTGATGGTCCTCTATGCTACTATGTCATATACCTCTCTATTTATGTGTCATCTTCACTCTGCACCAGACATATCTATGTTGCTTATCTCTGTATTTTTTCTCATTTATTTCCAGCTGAGATCTTCAAAAGCCGACTAAGAAGAAGTAGATCAGATGATACTGAAAATGGATGGAACTACGTCTGCCCAAATCCGATAGGCAGCTACATTGTTAATCCAGCCCTAAGTTCGAACAGAGGCAATGACATATATTTCTTTTATAAAAGGAGAATGATTTTCTTCCCTAATGCCAGTGCGATATTCATTATCACCGTTTAGGGAATATGTTAACAGTAGGACTCATCGCTGGTCTCTACAAACATATTTCGACTTCATACTTTTACATGTCTGTAATGAACATCATAAAAATTGACTCTACCTGACAACAAAGAGATCGAGCTGTATCCCAGACATTAGCATGCTGGCTAAGAAGCCTAACCAATCCTCGTGGTTACCCGTGTCTGTAAAGAGCAAGAAATATTCTTTCCGCTTGTTATTGTTTTATTTATTTTAATGATTGTGCACGATGTAAAAATGAGCCCTGGTTTTTCTGTGCTCTCTTCATTTCCTTCCTGCCTTGTGACGCTAGTTGCATCGTACTGTATGACATCAACAAACTGCAAAGTCAAAGGTTAACATGGAGGTCTGGAGCACCTTAGATATTGACAGCAACCAATGTCTATATTAGAGACCACCCAGGAGGAAAATCTGCATGGAATTTCAGGTAAGATGTTTCCTCCCTATGATGGAATTTTTGGAAAC